>NC_142743.1:2437500-2440000 GCF_051943395.1 Hippocampus bargibanti | reverse complement strand
TGTGGTCCATATCCTTAAGGTGAGAGTGAATAAATTTTAGAACTTTAGATAACTTGAGATAACCAAAGCTGAAGTGGGGTTTCCTAAGTGTTGGGAGGAAAAACCAGAAAAAAAGTTATCACCTAGACCCATTTTACTCAAGATCAATTCGGCTTGCATGTCTCTCTGGATCAGCTCACTATGCTGATGGATAGGATTTCTTAAAAGTAAAGTTTTTATTCTTATGATTTTATATGATCATATTCGCTATTTTGACGTTTAAACTATTGGTATTGATTTGTGTCTCATGAATTCATTAAAATAATTATGTTCTGTTGATGGCCCGTTTTATATGCAACAGCCAATCACGGCGTTACCAAAGGTTTGGTACGCATATTCGAATATGTCAATTTGCACTTGAGAGTCATGCACATTTTTCAAAGTGTGGCATTTTGTAATATAAAAAAAAACAAGCTCTTCCTTCGTAGATACTGTGGAATTTTGGTTTGGGTAAAACGT
Source organism: Hippocampus bargibanti (assembly GCF_051943395.1). Taxonomy (NCBI): domain Eukaryota; kingdom Metazoa; phylum Chordata; class Actinopteri; order Syngnathiformes; family Syngnathidae; genus Hippocampus; species Hippocampus bargibanti. The sequence continues at coordinate 2,439,502 of NC_142743.1, read as the reverse complement.
AGAATAAAAGAAAAATGTTCACATGTAAATTACTTGAGATGTTGTCATTGTTGTCCATCGACGGAGAATGTTCCACGCAAATCAGAATCAGAATGCCTTTAATAGTCCCACAATGGGGAAATTTGCTTTCTACAGCAGAAAAATTTAAATGGGTCGGGGGGATGGTCAAAAAGACAAAACAGGTCAAAAGACAAAACAAAGTATTCGACACAATAAGTTTCCTCCAACACCAGGTGCTGAGAAGGGCGCAGTGTGCAGGACTCGTGTCAAAGAGCAAGGATGAGGTCTTTCTCTGTGCTCTAGGGCAATGCACCTATTCTCTGCTACTCTTCCCTTCTAGTGTACGGATAATTGGGACACTTAATTGTCATAAACATCCAAATCTAGGGCTAAGGGACAACAGTAGACAGAAGAGGTGACATTGTGAGTGGGCTTGAATTTATTGATAGAGCATTTGAGAGAGAAAAAAATACTGTCACGTGCGAGTTGACAGCGGGGTGCGGGGCTGCCTCTCCCGGCCGCCCTCCACCTGATGTCAATTCTCTAATCACGGACATGGGGCATTTATACGGTTCGCGGTCACCTCGCCAATGCCTGATGATTGGCTCACCTCGCCTCTCTACCGTACCTGGACTCTTTCTTACATCTGTGAGACTAATAAAGGCAAATCCAATCCAATCCAATCCAATGGAAAACATGGAGAAACAGGTCCTCACATCCTTCCCGGGGACAAAACCTAGGCACTGGTTTAGATATGTGGACGACACTTTCGTCATAATTAAAAAACAAGAAATACAATGCTTCACAGATCACCTCAACTCGGTAGACATCAACATTAAATTTTCTCACAAGTAAATTAAAGAGAACCAACTAGCCTTTTTGGATAGTAAAGTAATTATAAAAGAGGACAGAGCGCTAAAAACAGAAGTCTTTAGGAAGGCCATGCACACTGACCAATACTTACTTTTTGAATCCAACCACCCGCAACAAAACAAACTAGGATGTTCAGAACCCTACTAGCTACCAACCACTCATTTGATGACAATGAAGTTAAAATCTTGGAAAAGGAAATAGATGATTTGAAAGTGGAGTAAAAGAAGCTATTTTCATAAAACAGCAAAACCACTCACTAAATCGCTTGTGTGGTGTGAGGTTTAATTTGGATCGTTCGCACAACACACTCCTGAGAGCGTTACCAAACATAGTCTTAGTTATGCTGATGAGATAATACCAGAGCAAATGGGGCAATCAGGCCAGTCGTAGACCATAATCAGTCAGGACAATAGAAGCAATCAGTGTACCCTCAGGAAAGTGTCCCCCCAACCTTAGAGCAGGGACCTATCATAGCAGAGGTCTGGCACCGCAACCCCTGGACAGTAGGAATATATATAGGGTCAGAGCTACCAGCAAATTTTAGTTCTCTGATGAAGCCTCTTGGATGAGAAGCGAAACGTCCGACACCTTCAAAGAAGTACAGATGACGGCTGAAGAAACCTTTTCATCATATTTCAATTGTTTTGTAAAAATAATGTATGTTATCAGGTGGAATAAATAGGTATAAACAAACAAGCCTTTGTGATGAATAATTGCTCACATTTTTTTAATGCATAAAAGAACGGCAGTAAAAATGATGAAACAGCTTTTTCGTCTTTCAACGAGAACGCAACCACAAAGACCAAAAATCAGGTGATGAGAAGAGAAAAACAGGAGATTGAGAGGCGGGCAAGCAGTGGAGCATGGCTAACATGTTGGCAGCCAAGACAAAAAGAGATGGAGCAGAAGGCTTGTAAATGTTAGATGAGAGAAGTATACATGGCTCTCTGACTCACTGGAGCTGCCCCGGCACTTGTGAGGGCAAGTGCTTTACACTCTCTCACATATACAAATTAACATGCGGGCACATACACACTCACTTTGTGTGCCATGCACCAAGACACCCAAAAATCACTCACATAAATGATGTTTTCTGTTCTTTCAAAAAATACATTTTCACATATAAAGC
>NC_142743.1:2310000-2432500 GCF_051943395.1 Hippocampus bargibanti | reverse complement strand
GGCGATTTTAATAGATCACATTTTAAGTGTGAACTTACAAATTATAATCAGCACATTGACTGTTTGACCAGAGAAGACAACAATATAAATCACTGCGATACAATGCTCAAAGGTGCATACTGATCGTTGCCCTCACAGCCCTGGGTCTTTCTGACCACTATTTCATACATATAATTCCTACATACCGACAGAAACTCAAATGTGTCAAAGCGGTTGTACAACGGTGAAAAAAATGGATCTATGAAGTTAATTAGCTCTACAAGAATACTTGGACTGCACTGATTGGGGCTTCTTTGAAACTTCAACGGGCGCACTGGATGAGCAGACACTAACACCATACATCAATTTCTGTAAGGAGAAGTGTGTACCAACGAAGTCCTTCCGCTCCTTCCAAAAAAAAAAGTCATAGTTCACCCAAAAACTCAGGCAGCTTAGAAGCTATGCAGTGAGGCTTAAAGACCAGTCCTGTGATAACGACTCTGTGTCGGTGTGGAATGGCCTGAAGGCAACAACAAACTATCATCTTCCCCGTGAGCAGTGAAAAATAAGGGCCTGACTGATGAACTTAACACACTTTTGTCTACTTGCCACATCTGCCGTTCTCGATCAGAAACTACTGTATCTATGCCCCCACAACAATTCCCTGCCCTATAAATCCAAGAACTGGGTGTGAGACAGCTCTTTAAGCAGTAGAAGACAAAGAAAGCTACGGGACACTATAAAGTGTCCCCCTTCTGCCCAAAAGTCTGTGCTGATCACTGGCTCCGGTCTTTACACAAATATTCAACAGATCCCTGGAGCAGTGTAAGCTCACTCCTGGATCCTCTTCAGATTGCCACCGGACAAACAGGTTTGTGGATGATAAATCAGAATCATCTTTATTGCCAAGTATGTAAAACACACAAGGAATTTGTTTCCGGTAGAACACGCTGCACTAGTCACGTCACTGAAGGAACGCCCCTGACCGAAAAAAGGACACATTGTAGCAATCCTTCCATCACGTCAATGCATTTTGCTGTACTTTGGTCTGAAAACGTCGTGTAGGACCAAAAAGAGGGAGAAGAGGGTGACAAAGCTCCATGTAAGGAATTAATCAGCCTGTGGAAACGGGCTGATTATTTCCTTACGCGGCTTTGTTGCCATGTTCTGCCTTTTTTTGGGTGCGACATTTCCCACCCGATACCTCAAAATGACATGGAAAAAATTCTTTAATCGATTGCAAACATGTGTTCTTTCTTCTTCAGAACTATTTGAATCATATTCAGAACTGGATGAGTAACAAGAAAGCATATTCTCCGAATCTGAAGCCATTGTTTTGATTCTCGAGCACGGCAAGACGTCTTGCCGTGACACCACGAACATGGGGGTGGGACCTTCTGAAACTGGCCACTTCCTGTTTCAAATGGAAGTACTTTTAGACACTTTAAGTAATTTTTATTGGTGTTTTGCATTTGACTAAAAATATCATACTGCGTGTTTTGGGTATTTTAGATGCTATAAAACGTTTTTCTGATGTCAGTTAGGAAACAAAAAAATGACGTCGGTTGTCCTTTAAATGACTGCTGGGTTTGGTGTGCATGGATTGGTAGCGCCTGCCTGAGGGGAGTTGTTGGAAAAGTTGGTGGGCAGGATGCGGAGGGTCCAGTAGGATTTTTCCCGCACTTGTTTGGATTCTTGCAGTGTGCACGTCCTCGACATTGGGTAGGGCGGTGCCAATGATTTTTTTTCCGCCGTCCTAACTGTCTGTTGAAGTCGGGTTTTGTCGGGTTTTGTCCATTTTTGTGGCTGCCTCGAACCAAACAGTGATGGAAGAACACAGGACGGATTCGATGACAGCCGAGTAGAAAATGTTGTAGCACCGTCTGTGGCAGGCCATGGTTCTTTAGCAGTCTCAGGAAGTACATACTCTGTTGGGCCTTTCTCAGGATGGAGTTGGTGTTGACCTCCCACTTCATGTCCTGGGAGACAGTGATTCCCAGCAACTTGAAGGTCTCAACGGTTGACACGAGGCTGTTGGATAGTGTGAGGGGCAGCTGTGGTAATGGATGTTTCCTGAAGTCCACGATCATCTCTACCGTCTTCAGCGTGTTCAGCTCTCGGTTGTGACGGCTGCACCAGAGCTCCAGCTGCTCCACTTGTTGTCGGTACGCAGACTCGTCGCCGTCTTTGATGAGACCGATGACCGTGGTGTTGTCTGTTAACTTAATGGATTTGACAGCTGGGTGCGTTAAGGTGCAGTCGTTTGTGTCGAGAGAGAAGAGCAATAGAGACAGGATGCATCCCTGCAGGGCTCCAGTGCTCGTGGTTCATGTTCAGGGTGATATTTTTCCCAGTCTGACTTATTGTGTCCGTCCTGTCAGGAAGCTGAGGATCCACTGACAGATCTTAGGGGACACACCAAGCTGGAAAATTTTGGGGATGAGGAGTTCTGGGGTGATGGTGTTGAACGCAGCGCTGTAGTCCACAAACAGGAACATTGCGTAGGTTCCTGTGTTGTCGAGGTGCTCGAGGATGTGGTGTAGCCCGATGGTGACTGCATCCTCCACAGACCTGTTTGCCCAGTAGGCAAACTGGAGAGGATCCAGCAGAGGTCCGGTGATGTTCTTTCGGTTGTTCAGCACGAGGCGTTGAAAGGACTTCATGACCACAGATGTCAGAGCAACAGGTCTATAGTCGTTCAATCCTGATGGTGCTGGTTTTATTGGAACTGGGAAGTTGGTAGACTGTTTGAAGCAGGATGGGACTTCACACTACTCCAGGAATCTGTTGAATATTTATGTGAAGACCGGAGTAAGCTGTTCAGCGCAGGCTTTCAGGCAGGATCGGGACACTCTGTCAGGTCCCGCAGCTTTCTTGATCCTCTGCTGCTTGAAGAGCTGTTTCACGTCCAGTTCGTGGATCTGTAAGGCACAAGGATGAGATACGGTAGTTTCTGGTAATGGTGGGCAGACGTGGGAAATGGGGGTGTCTTTTTCAAATCGGCAAAATAATGTATTTAAATCATCGTTGTTGTTGTTGTTGTTCACTGCTTGGAGGGATGGTAAACAATAGTTTGTTATTTCTTTCAGGCCATTCCACACCGATGCAGAGTCGTTTGCAGTAGAACTGTTTGTTAAGCCTCTCTGCATATCTTTTCTTTGCTATGATAATTTCCCTTGTCAGTCGGTTTTGGGCGTGTTTGTAAAGTGCTTGATCTCCGATTCAAAATGCCGTCTCTTTCGCATTCCCAAACTGAATGAGTTTGGGATTGAACCTTGACTTGTTGAAGGAGCGGAAGGACTTTCTTGGTACACACATGTCCTCACAGAAACTAATGTATGATGTTACAGTGTCTGTGTACTCATCTAATGTGCCCGTTGAAGTTTCAAAGAAGCTCCATTCAGTGCACACTAAGGATTCTTGTAGAGCTAACTTTGCTTCATCTGTTCATTTCTTCACAGTCTTGACTACCGGTTTTACACATTCGAGTTTCTGTCTGTATGTAGGAATTAACTTGATTAAATAGTGAAAATAGTGTTAAATAGTGAAAGACAGCGATTCCAAGACAGGGATGCAGTGCGTGTCGAGCATCGTGACATCAGTGCCCCATTCTTGGTTGATGTAGAAGCATATTCCACCACCTTTGGATTCCCCCGAATGCTCCGTGTCGCAGTCGGATCTGAGGAGATGGAAGCCGGGTAGGTGTAGCGCGGAATCTCAGTGTCTGTCACTGAGCCAGATCTCAGTGAAGCAGAGCGCAGCAGAACGTGCAAATGTTTTATTGTTTTTTTGTGAGGAGAAGTTCGTCCATTTTGTTTGGTAGTGAGTGTAGATTAGCGAGATGGATCGATGGGAGCGGCGTTCTAAATCCTCTGCCGGCGTCTCAAAGCTCCGTACAGAGCTGCTGCGCCGCTCGCGATCAGCCCCGAGAAACCTTGTGGGTTTTGTTGTGTCAGTACTACTCGATCCTCCGCACCCTGCCCACCACCTGTTCCAGCTACTCCCCTCAGGCAGGCGCTACCGATCCATGCGCACCAAATCCTGCAAACTCTTAAACAGCTTCTCCCCTCTGACCATTAACTCTCTATACAGTAACCCACATCTAACTGTGTAGTGGCTCTTTGAAAACAACCCTTTGGAACAACATCCTGTTATTGTTACTGTCACTGATCTATATAATCTCAAGCACCAGACATTTTGAGGACCTCAAGGACATCAACACAATTGCACACTTACTACAAATACAGCGACTTATCACATTAAAATAGTTCATTTATTTTCTGCACCAACTGTACAACTGTTATCATATTTCAATCTATGACTGATCACTTTAGTTAGTTCTGCTTGATGCCTTGTACATTGTCGAACAGTTATCCCTGAGAGGTACCACTTACATTAAGGAATGCCCTTCCACACTCAACTGTCATGTCTTTGTTTATGATGATACCAGTGCAGCATGCTCTACAGAAGACAAATTCCTTGTGTGTTTTACATACATGGCCAATCAAGATAATTCTGATTCTGATTTCTTGTGAGTTCTTTTGACCATTGGTAAATCAATCTTTGCCACTATCAACAACAGTATCTCTTTTGGTGCAGTTAAAATTCCGCAAGGTCCATCGCTGCTCTTTTGCAAGAAACCTCAGCTTGACAAATAGACCCATTTACAACCTTCCTTGTAGTTCAAGAATTCTGGTAAAAGTCGTGCACATTCAAATAAACTCTTTCTTAGATGAACCCAAACCAGTCATGGAGGTGTTACCAGTCATCAGGTTTCAAGATGGTAAATGCCACTGCAGACCCCCTGTCTGGTTTTATTGGATTTACTCAAACGGGAGCCTTTGATAAAGTGGATGACATTATTATGTTGGCTACTTTGCAGCACCGGGTGAGCATTTGTTGTAGTGCCATTTGATTCAATTATATCATATTTGGCTGACAGAACATTTTGTTAGCTTTGGTTGCTCTGGGTCACGACATGGCCTATTATAATGTGTTGTTCCATAGGATTCAATTGTGGGACTTGAGCATTTTTGATTGCCAGTGGGTTCCATATTCGAGCAATATGGTACAGGTAACATCCTATTATGACTGGGTTCCGTTCCGACCAAACGGTCTTAGGTCACAATGGCCGTAAATCAAAATCCATTCAAAATGTTGAATAGAGACTCAGTGCTAAATGACTTGCAAACTATCTGATTCGGACGCCACGGGGGCGGGTGGGCGTCGATCTGGTTCTACCGGTCGCCCTCTCCCCGGCCTTTCGTCGCTCTCCGCGCCGATGCACGGCTCGACCCAGCGGCCGTCCACGGCGCCGACGTGCCCGACCCGCCACCTTGCCCGGAAGCAGAACGAACTGTCTCAAAGTGGCATCGTCAGCTGTGGGCCCGACGCTGCGTTCGCGTCCCGGCGATCCTGTGCGCCTGAGCGCTGACGCCTACCCCACCTCGGCTCTTGTCCTGGCGGCGTCGGGGGACCTTCCCCTCGTTCTCGTCGGGGTGGCCCCGTGCGCCCGAGCACCGACGCCCACCCAATCCGGCTCTAGTCCTGGCCGCACCGCGGCCGGCGTTGGTGGACACTCCCCCCTCCGGTGCCATCACACGGTCGATTACTGTGTAAGAGTGAGATGCTGGCTCGCTGGCCAAAATTGTTGTACGCGTTGCCAGGCTGCTAGCGTGTTGCGGTGCCAGGCGTGGAATTAAAATGAAAAAAATAGGGTCTGGCGGTCGTAGTCGTAAGTATGGATGGTCGTAAGTCGCGCCGGTCGTAAGTCAGATGTTACTTGTATTACCTTCCACCACTATGGAAACATGGAAACAATCATTCATGTCTATTTCACATCTCGACTGTCTTATCGTTGCTTATCGTTAGTCCAGCGTCTCAAACTTGGATATCATACCATACAGTGATTTTTTAGAGGATCGCCAAATTTGAGCTGTTTAGGCAGCTGGCTTGTTCATCGACACTTTAAAATAGTAATTAATGGCTTCACATTTCGTCTTGATTGCTGTGATGAACTTTACTTTTAAATCAGCCATTCCTCCAATAAGAGTCTCCAGTTGAACCTAAATGCTGCTGCTCTCCTCCTGACTGCTTCATGTAAAAGTCTGCAGACCACTCATTACCTGGCATCCCTTCACTGTCTCTGAAAAGACTTCAGTTTTCTTTTTCGTACTATATTGTATTATCTGTTTTCAAATCTTTCAATTGCCAGTTTACCTATTTGAGCCTCTCTGCTCCGATGCATCTGTGTGGTGCAGGACGTCTGCAGACATGACACAATGAAAAATTACTGAGGGCTAAACTGAGGTTTACAGGGGATTAACCTTTGTTTTGTGTTGGAGGTTCCCATTTTGGAATGACATCCCACCAAACATTCAGCAAGACTCAATCCTGCCCATCTGAAAAATCCATTGTAAAACTAATTTTCATTCTTTTGCTTTTCACTTAGAATGATACTTTCAGTAGTTTAGATGTTTCCTTTTTTGTTATTTTGGTTTCAACTATCATTTATTAATTGATTGTGGTTTCATGTACACCACTTGTGTGCAACAGTGGTTGAGTTGAGGATGTCTATGGTGAGAGACCACGTTGATCAAATACAAAATCAACCATGTAGTTTAAGGGCATTTTGGACACTATCATAATGAGTTTGTTAAAATATTAGAATATTTATAAATACAGTAAAGTCTCGTTATATCGATATTCAAGGGAGTCCGAAAAAATATCGATATAACCGGGACTATCGATATATCCGACCCTGTTTGCATGTAATTTTCTCCGTGCGTGCATAGAAATAGTATCGATATAACCGGGACTATCGATATATCCGATATCGATATAACGAGACTTTACTGTATATCAATTCAAATATGTGTTGGTGAGTCCAATGAGTGGAGGGAAGACATTATCGTTATTTCTGACTTAATTCCTAATGACAAGAACCTAAATCATGAATGTTGTGGAAAACCATACCCCTTAAGACAAGACTCCCCCCACCCCCTCAATAAAAAAGAGGACAGAAGTTGCTGAAACCAAAAACGCTTGTAAATATTTATAATTTACACTTGGAGGTCACATCGACTCTCTCTCTCTCCCCCTCACACTCTCTCTCGCTCCTTCTCTATCTCTCTCTCTCTTTCTCTCAAACCAACTTGAACTTTTGAACTCAGAGTGCTTTTCAGCCAAGTGAGGACAATCAAAGTGCATCACACTTGATTCGAAGTGCTTCCAACTGGAAACTGTGAGGTATGTGGTGACAAAAATGGAGAGACCTGAGTTTTGTGTGTGAATATTTGTGTGTGAGTTTTTCAAACACAGGAAAAATGTGAATGGGACACATAGTTTGAAGTTTAGGGGTGGTGTAAACCAAGAAGAAAATAAACTGAGTTACGTGAGTGACGTGAGTGAAGTGAGTGACGTGAGTGACGTGAGGTGCATGTACTTCTCCATTCCAATTAACACGAGAAAGGAATGATAAATATATAACTGTGAACTCATGATTCCAATGGTTGTGTATTGAAAAACATATTTGAAGTAATGAATGAGTAGCATGTCGCAAATTCACTTGATTTCTAATGGTTTCTGTATTAAGAAAACTAATTGTACAATGAACTATTGTACTGTAATGATTGGATTGGATTGGATTGGATTGGATTTGCCTTTATTAGTCTCACAGTGGAGAAATTTACATTTCACAGCAGCAAAGTGATACACACATATAAACACATGCATGCACATGCACACACACATGCACACACGCATGCACATACACACAGAAGCCATCGTGGGAGGAAAAACTCTTACATGGGATGTCCCACCAGACTATAATTGAAGTGACTGTTCTCAAGACAACCTATCATTGGTGTGGCATATAGGACAGCACATAGGCAATCATCCTGGCTGCTCAGGAGGAAGCCCTGAGCACCAGAGCCGTAAGACAAGACCCGAGGTGTAGGTTGGACAAAGAGGCAGCTGAGACGATCCAACACATAACTGCAGGGTGTAAGAGGCTGCCAGAGAAAGCCTACATAGAGCGCCATAACCAGGTGGCTACCATAGTCGACCAAAAAATGTGCGCGGAGTATGGACTGGAAACTCCAAGGTCAAAATGGGAAACATTTCCGAAGGCGGTAGAGAATGACCGAGCAAAGATCATGTGGGACTTCCAGATACTAACTGGAAAGATGATAATGACGAACAAACTAGGTAACGTGATCATGGATAATGGGCAGAGGACAGCCGTTGTCGTGGATGTAGCAATCCCAAGTGATTGAAACGTCACAAAGACGGAACATAAGACTACAGAAATATTGAGGGCACAGAAAGCTGGAGAGAACCTGGAATGTCAAAGTGACAGCCCTGCCTGTGGCGGTGGGAGTATTCGGGGTCGTGACCCCCAAACTTGATGAGTGGTTACCACAGATCCTGGAAACAACATTGGATATCTGCATACTGCACAGAACCCTCAAGCTTCCTGGCCTCTAGTAGATGACCCAAGCTAAAATGAGGGATGGACACCACCTCAAGGGGTGAGACGAGGATATAAATACTGCACTTTTCTGGACTGAGATGCCCCTGGTCTTGTTCTTTCCATTGAGATGGATTTTAGAACTCGCCTCACCCGCTAGTGGTATTTGGCCGTAGCCAAATTCATTGTTGCCAGTTCGATGTTGCCGCTGACCTGTCGTATACCGAGGTGCTTGTAGCTGTTTTCAATATCTGTTATTGTTCCTTCAGGGACTGATACCCCTTCAGCGTGGACTACCATGCCCCTCTTCGTCACCATCCGAATGACATCACGATATCACTGCTGTAGATCGTGGTTGTGTGTATCAGGGAGTCTATGTCTCCTTGCTCTTAGCAAACAGCTTTTTGTCATCCATGTAGAGGAGGTGACTGAATGTAGCTCCATTTCTGAGACGGTATCCATAGCCTGTCTTGGGGATGACTTGGTCGAAGGGGTTCGCTGGAGAGACTAGTCCTCTCCCACTTGCGACCGCTGGCAAGCTCATCACTGGACCCGCTAAAGTTTGCCTACCAGCCCAGCATCGGTGTGGAGGACGCCATCATCTACCTCCTCCACTCTGCGTTGATGCACCTGGAGAATGCTGGGAGCATGGTGAGGATCACTTTCTTCAATTTCTCCAGTGCCTTCAACATCATCCAGCTAAATCTACTGGGGGACAAGCTGCGGCATGCCTGCGTCGACCACCACCTTACATTCTGGATTACAGATTACCTCACAAACAAGCCACAGTACGTGAGGGTAAAGAACTGTGAGTCGGACATGCTTCTCTGCAGCACTGGAGCACCGCAGTGGACAGTCCTGTCTCCATTCCTGTTCACCCTCTACACCTCGGACTTCAACTACAACACCCCAACATGCCACCTTCAGAAGTTCCCTCACGACTCAGCTATTGTCTGCCTCATTACAGAGGTAGACGATCGGAAGTACAGGGGACTGACAAACGACTTTGTGGACCTCCAGATCAACACCGGGAAAACCAAGGTGCTGGTAGGTGATTTCTGCAGGAAACAATCCTCACCGGCACCATTGAACATCCAGGGTTTGGACATTGAGAGGGTGACCTCCTACAAGTACCTGGGTGTTACTCTCAACAATAAACTGGACTGGACTACAAACACGGCTGCCCTAATCAAAAAGGGACAGAGTCGCCTCTTCCTACTCAGGAAACTGAGGTCTTTTGCGGTTCAGGGGTCATTTCTAAAGACTTTCTATGACTCTGTGGTGGCTTCAGCCATCCCCTATGAAATTGTCTGCTGGTCAGGCAGCATCACCACCCGGGACAGGAAAAGACTGGAGCGCCTTGTCAAGAGGGCCAGTTCTGTCCTGGGCTGCTCGCTGGACTCTCTGGAGGAGGTGGGCAACAGATAGACGCTAGTTAAACTAAAAGCTATTATGGACAGCCCCTCCTGCCCACCCTGACAGCACTGGGTAACTCCTTCATCCAGAGACACCCGCGCTGCAAGAAGTACAGGTACCGCCGCTCGTTCCTACCGACTGCTGTCAGTCTTCGCAATTCTCAATGATCACATGTGGAAAAGAACAACAAAAAACAAACAACAAAAAAACTGGACACTTGTAAATATGGGTTGATGCAATACAGCTACATATATCAATATGCCTTTCTTGATACTTGCACTATGTACAGTTTTTTTTTTATGAAATGGTTTTGCACATTTACAGTATACAGTTGACATTCTTATTTTACTATGCTTAGAATATCTTTGTTCTATCCTTTCACACACACCCCACCCCATCCCCTTTCAAATTACTGCTGTGGACTGCAAATTTCCCCATTGTGGGACGGATAAAGGTTTTCTGATTCTGATTCTGATTCAATCCAATGCAGGACAGCAGTGGGGATAGTGCATCACCTTGGCACATTTGATGGACACTTGTGTAAGTGGCTTGAAATTGACTTCAAGTGTGGTTTTCCATATCCTCACAGAGTTTGCAAAGAAAGCTCCCGCTGGCCAGGAGGGAGCTTGTGATCAGAGTAGTTTTCACAAACTATTATTAGCTAGTCAGACGCCTTCAAGAAGGCGCTGGTACTCCTTTTGGTGTTGCCAACTCAAAATCTGATTGTAAGAGCAACCGTTTTATCGACACATTTGATGTTCCATGGCCGGCAGAACTTATTGTGAAGGCGTCTAGGAAAATTTCTGTCCCTGGTAACAAATGATGGCTGAAATGTAATTGGTTAAATTCTGAAAGTAGTTAAATGCTAAGTAGCCATGCAGGTCGGTCTCATCTCTCTTTTTCCAGCTCTCTCCATATTTGAGAAAACCCTTTGGATTTGTCATCTCAGAATTATTTTTCTCTTGCTGGTGTGAGAAACAGGTAGAATGTAGGTAAAATGAAGGTCCTGAAAATGATTTATCATACGCATTCTTCCTAATTTTCTTCTGATACATTGTCCACTTCCTCTTCTGAATCAGTTGTCTAGCTGGATATCAGAGGGAAAAATCAGTTCAAGAGCCTCTTCAATGTCATAATGTACAACCATGGCATCAGCACACAAAGAATTAGAAAACGTGTCATATGTAGCACTCTTATAACCCCTTTAAATCCACAAATAAGGAGTTCTGCCGTTTTCGAGAATACCATCTATTATGTCTGGTTAGTGTCTTGTTCACATGTACAACTACAGTAAAGTCTCGTTATATCGATATCGGATATATCGATAATCCCGGTTATATCGATACTATTTCTATGCACGCACGGAGAAAATTACATGCAAACAGGGTCAGATATATCGATAGTCCCGGTTATATCAATATTTTTTCGGACTCCCTTGCATATCGATATAACGAGACTTTACTGTAGTTGTTTTGAGACACATGTAAAGCATTGAAACGTTCTGTGAAAACCTTAATTTGAACTCATGCCTCATGGGAATCTTTGTACTTTTTTTGGACAATTTTAGAGCATTTGTAACACAGTTTCAGATAATTTTTACCCAAAGACCACAGAAGGGTTAAAAAGTGTTGTACTGTATTCTACCACTGATCAATTTTGCTCGGCAAGTGCAAATTGTTTGGTTTTATTTTATTGGTATTTTACTTTCCTTCTACTTTACTAATATATATTAAGAATTTGAAAGTAACTAGGTTCCGTTAGTTTTTCTGCCTTTGACCTGTTAAAAAGCGAGGATAGCTGCCGGTGGGGCATCATTGGGAAGAGAGTTGGCCACAGAACATCAACTTTTCTGACTGGAACATGTAAAGTGTAATGTGAGAAAGTAGAAAGGTCTAAATGTGTTATAGTGTAAATGGTGTAATGTTACACTCCTGAGTTATGTTTGGGCCTTTTTTTTATAATGCAGTATTTAAGTGCAACCTTTTTGGGTGTAACTGTCATAGCCTTGTGCTTTTGTTGTCATTTTTGCTGAACTGAAACGCACCAGGCTGGAAACTTCATGACATGCTGACATGACCAAAGGACAATAAGTTACAATTGCAAAGGTGTTGGAAGACTGAGAAACCTTAAATCTCCCCGTTTGTCACGTTCCGACGGCGACAGTGGCAGCTGCCGAGTTGAAACGTTAGTGATAGGGGTGGATCACTAAGCAGGTGACAGAGGCGTTGGTGCTGGCAGATGATTTATTAACAAAAAGCACGGGTCTGAGGTAACGCGGACACAGAAAAAAACTTGTTGAACAAAAAGTGACAAAACAGCAAAGCTATTGGGTGAGCGGGGGCAATGTGCCCAACCTCACTAGCTAGATGAAAAAATAAAGAGGCACACGAGCGTGCCAAACAGCATACGATACAGTGCGTACAAACAGATGCGATCGTGGCTAAATAATACCTTGAGCGAAGCAACTCTCGTACTGAATATCAGTTCAAGGCACGGGCGAGGCGTGAGGCATAGTATCTTCCCATGCTGGTTGAGTGCCAGCGTCTGGTTTAAATGTCCAAAACTCTGTGATGAGGGAATTGACAGCAGCTGGCGACGTCGGGAGCAAAGTCCCCGCCCAGCTGTCAACTCGCTCGTGACACTGTTAGAAAATAAAAAACCAAAGAAGGCTCATCAGAAGCATCCCTTTGGGGTCCCCTTAATGAAACTAATTATCAGTGGGATGGCAATAGCTGTCTCCTCTTCATTCAGTCAGTCGTCTTCTCTCATATGTAATTTATAAATGTATCAAACAACAAAGAGAGTGGGACCAGCAACAGAAATGGTGTGATCCCCTCTGAGCCTCTGTTTAGTTTTTGCCACATCTAACAATCGCTGATCAGCAGCTGAGGCGTCGGGAAGGTGTGTAGGGGTGAATGAGCTCGGAGAGGCGAGGAAGGATGAGGCCATTTAAAGAGTGGAAAACAAATACAGTAAAGTCTCGTTATATCGATATTCAAGGGAGTCCGAAAAAATATCGATATAACCGGGACTATCGATATATCCAACCCTGTTTGCATGTAATTTTCTCCGTGCGTGCATAGAAATAGTATCGATATAACCGGGACTATCGATATATCCGATATCGATATAACGAGACTTTACTGTAATAAGATTTTGAAAAGAACTCTAAAATGTATAGGGAGCAGGTGAACAGATACCAGAGTTGGAGTTATGTGCTCCCTCTTCCGAATACCAGCGAGCAGCAGCATTCTGGAACAGCTGGGGATGCTTTATGGAGGATTGCCGACTCCAAAGTAAAGCACATCGCAGTAATCGAGCCGAGATGTAAGTAATGGGTTTATCTTGATCGTTCGTCCCTGGTTCATTGCTTCTACGTGTGTTGATGGCAGAGGATGGTTAAATCAGCAGGAAGCCAGGTGTTGGACAGAAAGTTAGTTTAATCTTGAAGACAGCAGAGACATTGTGGTGTCGGCTGAAGAGGAAGCATGAAGAGAGAGAGAGAGAGAGAGAGAGAGAGAGAGAGAGAGAGAGAGAGAGAGAGAGAGAGAGAGAGAGAGAGAGAGAGAGAGAGAGAGAGAGAGACGGACTGGGAGTGCATTTATATGGCGCACAGTGTGCGACGCAATATAATGTGACGTACTGGTGTGTGACATCATGTAAAGGAAGGCAGGATATGGCGTATCAGGAAGTCCAAAACGTAAACAAAGATTACAAATGTTTAAAGATATTCGTATAGCGAATTACCCCAACATGTCCCCACTGTCTAAAATTTCTAACATTGGTATAGGTGAACAGAAAGAAGATCACCAGGACGACGAGGGGGAACGAAATTGTTTGTAGCATTTGTCGCAAGCAGGCCCCAGGGTGTGATACGGATGAGCTGTTGACTGGGAAAGAGGGTGTGATCTGTCGGCTCCAGTGACGTGCATCGGAAATCTTCTTGACAAACGATGTCCTCGCGAATCCAGATGAAGCTTGTGGCTGCTAAGACGGCTATCAGCTCCGCAACCGGTCCATCCCACGTTGGCGTAGTCCACGTCAGTCTCTTCAGACCGCAGCTCGGTCCTGTGGAGAAGAAAAGAAGACTTGTGCCAGGTCAAATGTCGACAGGATAAGTTGGGTGTGCCAAACTCTAGATGTGCAGGTGCATTACACCAGCCGTTGCGGCTTCTCGTGTCGGATCTCCTATGACAATTGAAACAGGGATTAAATTTTGTTTCCAAAGACATCAAAAATCAAAATGCAGTTCAGATGCTACAAATGTGATTCAGCAGCGCCTGCGCTGAGAAAATCACAGGATGGGTGGATGCAAATGGCTTGTGCATCTCACAGTTCATCAATTCGACCTGCAAATTGAATAATTTCTCAACCACCATCCCAGTACAGTTTGCGAATTGTTGCGGTTCATATCACCCGCATGAAAAGCATATTTAAAAAAAATGCCTCTTTCAAATGGATTAATCAAGCCATATATAGACAAAGTTTAGCTCAATCTAACAAAAATAATCCTTTAATTTTATAAATTCACTCTTTGAATCTGTCATTTTATACAATTTCTATTTCATTTTGCATTCACGCGAATCAGGATTTCAAAATTATTTGTCCCGATCGCAGACAAAAACATTGGAATCGTGACTTCAAGGGGGTCAATTCTCTTAATGAAAACCAATCTAACAAAATACTTTACTTTTGCCTCCAAATTCACTCAAGTTCAGCCCTGGTTTATTCATTTGTTTATTGGCTTATTTATTTGTTTACTGACTTCTAGTCTAGTCTAGTCTAGTCTAGTTTGTCTGCCTATTTAATTTAGTTTTTGTTTCAAGTGGACGGTATTCATCCAAGAGCTATGGGAAAAAAATGTTGATCTGTTGCAGCTGCAATTAAACAAAAAATAACACATAATTGTCTGTTTCAAAATTAATAAATCAATTTTTCACCAGCCCTCGCACGCAAAAATCCAGGAGTTCATCCCTTCTGAATACTCTCCTCCTGGAAAATTCCCGGTCTTACAGTTCGGCAGCCGGGCGTACGGCAGCAGACTTAGTGACCCGGAATGGCGTCAGCTAGTCACGCTTGGAACCACCATGCATAGGTTCAGATTAGAATGGCCCAACCCGATCACTGTAATCCGTATTACTAGCCTCGATACGCAGATTAATCTCAATTATAATTTTTTGGTCGAAAAAATTGTTATCAATTCATTCATTCAACATATCTGCATCCTAGCGGCGACACTCACCCATGAAGCAATCCTGAGCGACAGACACCAAGAAGGGAGGGGCGGCCCATTCAAACATTCTCGAAGGAAAAAGAGAAACGCGGGGACCACTCCTTCCCCCCTTTCTCGATGCCATCAGCTTGGACCCGAATTCCATCGGCACCAATAATAAGCACCAATAATAATGGGTTTATCTTGATCGTTCGTCCCTGGTTCATTGCTTCTATGAGCGTTGGTGGCAGGAAGCCAGGTGTTGGACAGAAAGGATGTGATGTAATGGTGTGCGACATCATGTAAAGGAAGGCAGGATATGACGTATCAGGAAGTCCAAAATGTAAACAAAGATTAGAAAGCGATGTTTAAAGATGTTCGTATAGCGAATTACCCCAACAGTAACAAAGGGATGAATTACTGCTTCAAGGTGCTCATGAGAAAGGAAAGGTTTTATTTTAGCCAGCTGCCGAAGATGAAAGAAGCTGGATTTAACAACAGCACCAATTTGTTGGCCAAATTTAAAGTCACTGTCCAGTTTAAACCCAGGTTTGAGACTGTTGACTTCAGACAAGGAGCCAGGGGGGCCAAGGCTACAGGATGAGATGTGCATGGGCGACTGGGACCAAACAATATCACTTTTATCTTCTTTTCATTGAAGTTCAAGAGGTTTTGTGCTATCCTGGTTTTAATTTCCTCCAGGCAGGATAAGAGTGGCCTATTTTGCTCAGTGGGACATAGGCCTGACAATCATCTGCATAGCAATGGAAGGAAATACCATGGTTCCTTAGGAAGGAACCTAGTGGGAGCAGGTATAGTGAGAACAACATTGGTCCTTGAATTGAGCCCTACAGATATTTACATGAGAGAGGGGCAGTACGTCACTCAGAGCTGCAAAGGCGAACACACAAGTTTTTTTTCATAAAGGTAGGACCTAAAGCAGTCAATGATGGGTTAAAAGTGATCCTTTGTTCCTGGTTCATTGCTTTTTAGGGTGTTAGAAGTGGGATGGTGAAATCAGCAGGAAGCCAGGTGTTGAACAGAATAAGTTATTTTGATCTTGTGGATAGCAGGGGCATTGTGAGGTCGGCCGAGGAGAGACAGAAAGGAAGAGAGAGATCAACGCGCTGGGAGAGCATTTATGTAAGACGGACAGGATGTGATGTGATAGGATGTGACGTAATGTAAAGGCAAGCAGGATATGTCGTTTCAGGAAGTCCAAAACAAAACAAAACGATGCAAAAAGATGTTTAAAGATGTTCGCATAGCGAATTACCCCAACATACCCCCCCTGACGAACATATCTAACATCGGTGGAGGTGAATAGAAAGAAGAAAGAAAAAAAAAAAGAAAATCACAAAATAGAACAATCACAATGGAAACAATCTCAAATTAAAGTCATGTCATACGCTACAACAGTCAAATCTTCAGGGCATCCTGGATGGTGATCACCAGGACGACGAGGAGGAACAAAATTGTTTGTAGCATTTATCGCAAGCAGGCCCCAGGGTCTGATACGGATGAGCGGGTGACTGGGAAAAGGGTGTGATCTGTCGACACGGCTCCAGTGACGTGCATCGGGAATCTCCTTGACGAACAATGTCCTCGCGAATCCAGTTGCAGCTTGTGGCTGCTAAGACGGCTAGCAGCTCGGCGAACAGTCCATCCCACGTTGGTATGGCCCGCGTCCTTCTCTTCAGGCCGCAACTTCGTCCTGTGGAAAACAAAAACAGACTTGTGCTGTGCCAGGTCACATGTCGACAGGATGGTTTCATTTTACACAACACATTTTCTGGGTGTTTCTTTCCCTGTCAAAGTCTGTCTTATCGTTTAGACTCTGCAATGCATTCTCTCATAGAAATGGCAGTCAATCATTGTTAGATGTTAGTTGGTTAGTACACGTGAGTGGTTAGTGAGTCTGCATTTCTGGAGGGCACAAGTTTTCTTATGGAACGACTTTGCAGCCAACTGCACTCATTACCAAAAGTGAAAATTTTGGTAATGGGAATTTGAGATATTTATCGTCACTCCCCCTTGTTGAGACATGAAAAGTCTCAATTTGCCAACTGGGAACGTGTTTGCGTGGAAAACACGAACCGTTTCGTAGATGTAACAACATCATACTTTTAATTTCTACTCTTTTGTATTTCTTTAGTTTAGTCTGAGTTGTTACTTTCTGTATTAGTAGTTTAGTGTGAACCGTTACTTGAAAAGTTCTTAGTTCAGTCTGATTGTGAATATTCACCTTTGTATTGAGTAGCTGATAGGTTCTTTTAAAATGATGTCTTTCCCACCGGGTGAGGGAGGGGCACGCTCTCTCGCCGCTCTCCCTTGATGGAGTAACATGTTTCTACGCTGTCCGGAAGATTTAAGAATCTTTTTTGTATTCTATGGTAAGGACCTGCAGCAGGTTCGGGTGATTAAGGATAGAGATGGCAATGTATTAACAGGTGCCAGTAGTGTGATGGCAAGCTGGAAAGAGTACTTTGAAGAATTGATGAATGAGGAAAATGAGAAGGATGTGGAAGATGTGACTCCTGTGGACCAAGATGTAGCAAACATTAGCAAGGATGAAGTGAGGCTGAAGAGGATGAAGGGTGGAAGGGCACTCGGGCCTGATGATTTGCCAATCGAGGTATGGAAATGTCTTGGAGAGGTGGCAGTGGTGATCCTGGCTGGGTTATTCAACAAGATCTTACAGGGTGAACAGATGCCTGAAGAATGGAGACGAAGTGTACTCATGACCATTTTTAAGAACAAGGGAGATGTGCAGAGTTTTAGTAACTACAGAAGAATAAAGTTGATGAGCCATACAATGAAACTGTTGGAAAGAGTAGTTGAAGCTAGACTAAGAGCAGAAGTAAACATTTGTGAGCAGCAGTATGGCTTCATGCCAAAAAAAAAGAGTATGACAGATGCAGTGTTTGCTTTAAGAATGCTGATAGAGAAGTACAGAGAAGGTCAGAAGGAATTGCATTGTTTATTTGTAGATCTGGAGAAAGCGTGTGACAGGGTGCCCAGAGAAGAACTGTGGTATTGCATGAGGAAGTCTGGAGTGACAGAAAAGTATGTCAGAGCGGTGCAAGACCTGTATCATGACTGTAAGACAGTTGTGAAGTCTGCTGTCGGTTTGACGGAGGAATTCAAGGTGGGGGTGGGACTCCACTAGGGGTCAGCTCTGAGCCCTTTCTTACTTGCTATGGTGATGGACAGGCTGACAGACGATGTTAGACAAGAATCTCCTTGGACCATGATGTTTGCAGATGACATTGTGGTCTGTAGCAAGAATAGGGAACAGGTGGCGGAGAAACTAGAGATGTGAAGGTATCGCCTGGAAAGGAGAGGAATATATGTGTGTGAATGAGAGGGATCCAAGTGCAAGAATGATGCTACAGCGAGAAGAGAAAAAGAAGGTGGAGGATTTTAATTACTTGGAGTCAACTGTCCAAAGCAATGGAGAGTGTGGAAAAGAGGTGAAGAAAAGTGTGCAGGCAGGCTGGAAAAAAATGTCAGGTGTGATGTGTGATTGAAGGGCTTCAGCGAGGATGAAATGAAAAGTGTATAAAATGGTGGTGAGACCACCCATGATGTTTGGACTGGAGACAGTTCCACTGAAGAAAAGACAGGAATCAGAGCTCGAGGTAGCAGAGCTGAAGATGTTGAGGTTTTCTTTGGGACTGACCAGTTTGGATAGTATCAGGAATGAGTACATAGAGGGACAACTCATATTATAGGCTTTGGAGAGAAAGTCAGAGAGGCTAGACTGAGATGGTTGGGACGTGACCAGAGGAGAGAGAGGGACTATATCGGGATAATGATGCTGAATCTTGAACTGCCAGGCAGGAGACCAAAGGGAAGACCGAAGAGGAGGTTGATGGAGGTTGTCAAAGAGGACATGAAGGTAGCTGGTGTGAGGGAAGAGGATGCACAAAACCGGGTTATTTGGAGGACACTGATTCGCTGTAGCGACCCCTGAAGGGAAAAGCCGAAAGGAAAAGAAGAAGAAGACTTTGGTTCCTGCTTGATTTTTACATTCAAACAAGTGATTATTCTTCAATCATAAAGTTGGATCTATCAATAGCAGTGAGGTACTCCATCTAAATAAATAGATTCCGGAGGCTCATTACACGGAAGACTATGCCCTCCTGCGGCTGACCGGAGACAGTGCGCGTAGCAAAACGGACTCCAACTCTGTATAATGGGATGCTCCCATGAAATGACCGAAGTATGGGTCTTTAACCAAGGCAACCCAAGAAACAATGGGATGGCATGAGACTGCATGAGGTAGAACCTACGGTATTCAACATTATCGCATGCCATTTTGAGTTTGACGGGAACCGTAACATGTTTGACCTTCGTGGCCCATCTAGATCATGAAAACGTTCAGCCACGTCGAGCTCCTCGACTGAACAGCCGATTTTGGAGGCAATGCAAGAGTCAATAAAAGTGTCATCACCCAACGAATCCACTAGGGCCGTGATGGAAAGAACCCGGGCAGGTCCATAAATCTCTCCATCCAATTCCAGTCTCCGGAGAACGGCCTTCGTCTCAACCCTCCTCTGTGCCGGATGTTCAATCTCGGTCTTTGACTTAAAGGAGCGGGTATTAGATGGGGGCTTCCTCGTCAGGCACTTCACAAAATGATGACCCTGTTAACTGCAGGAGAAGCAGGCCTTCTTGTGGATCCGACGTTGTCTCCCCTCTGGACTCAAGTGCCCGCTTCCCATCTGCATATGCTGGTTTTCCGAGTACAGTCCACTGTTGAGTCCCTCTGAGCCCACTAGGGTTTTGTGGCGGGCCCCTCGGTATCCAACAGGCTTGTCGGGAATCTTTTGGCACAGGTCAGTCGGATGCGGTTGTCCAGTCGCAGGGCGAGGTCCACCAGCTCATTCAAGTTAGAGCTGTTGTCACAGACGACCAGTTCGTCCTTGAGGGAGGAGTTTATGCCGAGGACAAACAGTCCACACAGTGCTCGATCGTCATAACCACTCTGGGTGGCTAAAATACGGAAAGCAATCGGTCACTGCCATAGGCCGAGGGTTGTTGGTCGAAAACCAATGAGTACTGGTGCAAGTATTCCCCGCATTGGTCGTATTCACCCAAATAATGCGGGGGGTGGGGTAAATTTGCTTCCCGACTAACCATCGGGAGAATAAGGTATACTCGCACGGTAGCTTGGCTAGTTCTTACTTCGACCAACCGGTTAGCCAACATGGATACAGCTTTACGGAACTCAGTGATCGCTTGTTCCTGTTGAATCACCCACGCTTCATCGCTGGCCGGAGCGGACAAAATCCTCTCTAGGTCTGTGGGATCCATGTTGGCCTGGCGAATTCTGTCACGTCCAAACAAAGCGAAAGTCTTGCTTTGTTTGGGAGCTAAGTAGGTAGCTGGATCCCAAAAGGAGCAGACGGAAACAGACGTACTGAACAATAATATTTAATTTAGTACGTATCTTCGTACAGACAAAAATCAACTCAAAGCACTGGCCAAAAAAATGACCAGGAAATACAATTGACCGAAACAAAGGTGAGGAGAAAAAACAATGAAGGGTATACAAAACAAAATTTGACATACCCAATTCACAAATGCACCGAAATGTGATTAACAAGAATAGGAATAATAAACACAACAGACCAAGAGATACAATAACAACTAGGACAAGAACGCATCATACCAAACCTGGGCACAAGCAGTGGCCAGGCAACAAATTCACCGGCAAACAAATGGCAGAATGACATTCCTTAAATGCCCCGGTGAATAATTAGGAGATTGGCAGTAGGTATGTTCCAAGCTGGGAAGCAAAACCCCGCCACCTGCTGCCGAATTTGAACATGACAGAAAGTGATTAAAAATAAAATGTGCATTCTCTGCGATTGTAAAATCATAGGAAGAAAATTCACATTTTGTATCAGGCATCTACGGAGCCCCTAAGGGGACATCGAAGAAAAAAAAAAAAAACTTTGCGAGATCTCGCAAAACTTTGCGTTCCCTCGCAAAACTTTGCGTTCCCTCGCAAAAGTTTGCGTTCCCTCGCAAAACTTTGCGTTCCCTCGCAAAACTTTGCGTTCCCTCGCAATACTTTGCGTTCCCTCGCAATACTTTGCGTTCCCTCGCAATACTTTGCATTCTCTCGCAAAGATTGCGAGATCTCGCAATCTTTTTTAAAAAAAATGTGCGTTCCTGTACTTCCGGGTCAGCTTGGCTCAGGTAGACGGTCGCGCGCGCTGCTTATTGAGAGAAGGTAACAACTCGGCGCATCATGGAGGAAGACTTGGAACACTTCTTGCAGTCAAGAAACGTCCCTCACGTGGACATTGCACGTATGAAAAGCGACAAGGTGGGCATACAGCTACAAAGTCTGATGTAATAAGCAAAACAAGAGAAACATGGACATTTTTTTTCGAAGTAGTATTGGTAGTAGGTCAATAAAGTGAAAGTGAAGCTAACATTTCTATCTACTCTACCTGTACTGTTAATTCTATTTTAATAATGAGGTTATTAACACAATTTAAAATCGATATTACAGTTAGTAATTGGGCTGCCGCTACCTAATATACTATTCTCGTGTAATACTGAATACAAATAATGATGACTGTAGTGTCCCATCACTCATGTGAATATGTTAAATGTATTAAAAGTTATTGATAATTAAATAAACATGTCAAGTATTTATTCTCACAATTTATCTTTGCAGGTTGACATGGCAGTAATTGCTATGATGACCGAAGAGCAAATGGGCAAATATATCACTTCTTATGGTGATCGAATAGCTGTCCTTTGCTTTTGTCATCAGAAAATGTCCAGTGGTGATAATGAACTGCTCCTCCAAAAATTAAGAGGCAAAATAAGATCAAGGAAAAAAGATGTACTAGCTGAGACTTCGGGAGTACTCCAAAACCATGTTGATGGGATGGCAAGACATAACAATGTTTCTGCAGAAAAGACTCAAAGGAAGATTTATGGCAACGATTACCATCAAGTGAGGACAAGCAAAGGTGGAGGAACAAGGTATGCCATCCTGGAAAAAAACAGCAACTGTCGCTCAAATTTTGGAGCTGGGAAAAGGGCTATTTTTCCCAGATGGAAGCTAAACCAAAGGACCTGTTGAAGACTTTACTTTTGAGGTCTGTGATTTCAAAAGAAACCACATTGCTTTAGATGAAACAATTGGCAGACTCTATGAAAAAAACAAATTGAAACTGTTAAGATTTTACATTGGCACAAAAGAAAATACTCCAACATCTCATTTGGATGAATGCAGTGAAGCTCATTCATCTGTCACCAACATGGTGGGAGAAAGTGCGCAATTGATTGATTGACTCTCTTATGTCTACACACACATGCACACACATCAGTTTAGGAGCATTTCATTATTTGTACTTTGAGATGTAAAACATCTGTCATGGTCAACCTTGCGTAGGGCAGTCTACAGTTGTATTTTCCTTTTGTGTCTACAATTGATTTCATGGTTATTATTCATTCATTCAATTTTCCATATCACTTATTCTCCTAATGGTTTCGGATATGGTGCCACTTTCAGTTTGACCTAAAGGTTTGAAGTTGATATGTCATGTAATGTTGCAAATATTTGCACTGTTCAAACAAAAGCAATTCTTTTTGTACTTGATATTGTATTCCATTTATATGTTTGTGATTGCTGTTCATACCAATTTGTCAATGTTAATAAAATGTGTTCCAAATAATTCATGTTTTTTTTAAACACAAGACACCACCTGCTGACGAAATTGAAGAGTGACAATTATGTTATCATTTACAGGCAAGTGATTGTGTACTGGGGTGCAGGAATACTATTCAGATCCACATTGGTTAAGTATTTGTGGTTAAAATCAGCAACCAAGACAGTATATTGACACCCAGAATGATTTGACAAATGAACATTTCATATTGATCAAATATGCTTTCCTTATACAGTAACAAAAACAGCAGACAAAAAATGATTTAAATGATTGTGATTGCTATATATTATTCGTCCTCAAATGTATCCCAATAATCCATTTAAAGTGAAGTGATAAAAGAAATGATGAACAAAGGGTTGAAGAAATGGCAATGGTCGTCGGATTCAGCCTTCATTAAATGTTACTTCGAACCAGTTGAGGAGCCATAAAATGGTTTCACCCAAACACACACCAAAAAATATATGGTTATTGCTTTGAGTAATTCATGTTTAAATTTTAATGTAATATAATTCCAGTATGACTGGTATACGGAAACAAAAATGCTTTCACCAAAGGTTAATGTCTCTGACCCCTGAAAACATCATGCTTCTAATTTAGAATTGCAGTAAGGGCCTCTCTGAGGTGCAAGTACAAGTTCACAGCCTGATACGGCTCTTTTGGTGGCATCAGACCAGACTGGGCCATTAAGGAAGCACACAATACAAATACATCCGGATCACAAGGCATAGTTAAACGGAAGACACACTGGCTTTTGCATAGTTGAACTTGTTCATTGTCAACTGTGGAGAGGAAGTCCCTTGTGCCATAAAGTTCAGGTAAAGAATACATCACGTTGGGCCGACCACTGGGGACATTTATGTTCTTTGAGGGCCTGATGAGATGGCTGTTCCAAACACGGGCAGTATCATCCAACTCATCCTGTTGAGAATAATATCAGAATCAGAATCATCTTTTTTTGCCAAGTATGTAGTACACACAAGGAAATTGTCTCCTGTAGCTGCACTAGTCTCATCAAAAAATGGAGGCACT
This sequence comes from Hippocampus bargibanti, assembly GCF_051943395.1. NCBI lineage: Eukaryota > Metazoa > Chordata > Actinopteri > Syngnathiformes > Syngnathidae > Hippocampus > Hippocampus bargibanti. Next base: position 2,408,694 of record NC_142743.1, on the reverse strand, counting down.
ATACAGTTCTATTGGGGTTACTTTTTAGAGAGTTAATTGCTTGAGGGAAGAAGTTGTTTAAATGCCTGCTGGATTTGGTGTGATATACAGACAGATTTAGGAAGAGTTGCACAGTCATAGCAGCTCTTATGAGCAAGAAATTATAGAATTAGACTGCTTTTCTCTCCCTGCTCCCTCCTTTCTACCTTAAACTCGTCACTCATGTTTACTACTCTGCCCATCCCCACTTTTCCTTCATCTTTTCCTTGATCATTTCACGTTCACCCTATGTCCCCACACACACAGACAACTATATTCTTTCCACTATCCGATTATTTACCTTCTTTTGTGTCCCATCAACACCCTCTCAAATACAAAAATACATATTTCATAAATGGAGCTACAGAATATATGAACTCACCTGAATAAGTCCCATGCAACAAAATTGCAGGATGCTTTTGTCCAGAAATCCACCATCAAAGAAGCCATTGTCTCTGAGGTCTTTGAAGAGTGATAACCAGAATTCCATGCATTGGCTGCGAAGAAACCCCCACCAATATTCAATTCTTTGATTGGCGGTGCTGGCTCCATCCAAGTAACTGTCAAGGGTGCTGCCTGGCGGTATGGGCACCAGGAAACGCTGGAAGCCTTTAACATGACCATTTTCAGTCCCCAAATCAGCTCGAACGATTCAAGGACAACCTCCCAAACGGTGCACAACTTCAATGTAGTAACCTCCAATTAACTTCGGGTCACTACTTGTTGTGTAGGCATCGAGCCACATTATTTTCCTTGAAAAGCCATCAATAGCCCCATTGATGCAAATTCCAAACGGTTTCAGTTTGTCATATGAATCCATATGCCAAATAAAATTCGGCCCTTTCGAGAAGTAGTTTCGTCGTCTCAGACGTCTTGCTTGCCTTAAAGACACTCCTCTCGGATCCAACTCTTTCAGGACCAGACGAACATCCTCTTTCCTGACAAGAAGCCCATGTTCTCTGCACTTACTGTACATCCACCTGTAACCGTGTAGTTGTCCGGAATTCTGCAACTGGTTGTGAATAAAGTCAACCAAGACGCCCAAGTCATCGAACGTTTTTCGGCGAAATAGTCCACTTTTGTTCACCACTCGCTTCAAATGTCTTTCACTTATTAGTAAGCCGTGTTTAATCTCAAGAACGGATTTTATATATTTGTATTTCAAGCCAATTTTAAAGTAAAACTGGATTAAAGGAACGAAAGGGTGAAAAGGCTCCATGTTTGTTGTTTTCGGTTACACTGACGATGAACCGGAAGTACATGTACGCGTATTTTTTAAAAAAAGATTGCGAGATCTCGCATTCTTTGCAAGATCTCGCAAAGAATGCGAGATCTCGCAAAGAATGCGAGATCTCGCAAAAGTATTGCGAGGGAACGCAAAGTATTGCGAGGGAACGCAAAGTTTTGCGAGGGAACGCAAAGTTTTGCGAGATCTCGCAAAGTTTTTTTTTTTTTTTCTTCGATGTCCCCTTAGGGGCTCCGTAGGCATCATTCCCTTTAATTCAAAAGATAAATCTGTGCTCTTGTGTAGCGATTTGAAACGAACCCTTGAGGCAACATTTTAGCCGCATGGGTGTTCAATATTTGGAATGGAATAAGAGTTTGGTGAAAAAGGTAAGTGGTCTATATTTGGTAAAAATTCTGGTCATGCTTGGTGAAAAAACATGCTCTTTTTTCTTTGTGCTGTGAGGATGCTTCTATGAGAAGTTTCGGATTTTAGTTTTTCACTGTCTGAAGCATCAGATCAGATTGGCCAGGATTTTGTTTTACCCACAGCGACACAAGTCGGAACCCATTTGGTTCTTGTGTATCCCTTAAACCAGAGATGACATTTGGGAATAGTAATGACACAATTGCTTGATGAGCCCATACCAGACAACTATTAATGTAGAAAGTACAACAGTGAAACAAGAAAATGTTGAACTTTCAACAAAAAAGCCTAATTTATTTTCATTTGAGTACAGTTATATAATTGTATTTTTTCTATATTTAATTTGAGTATCACATATTTTTGTATGGGGCGGCCCGGTAGTTGAGTGGTTAGCACACCGGCTTCACAGTGCAGAGGTCGCCGGTTCGCATCCCGGTCCGGCCTCCCTGTGTGGAGTTTGCATGCTCTCCCCGGACCCGCGTGGGTTTTCTCCGGGTCCTCCGGTTTCCTCCCACACTCAAAAAACATGCATGGCAGGCTGATTGACCACTCCAAATTGTCCCTAGATGTGAGTGTGAGAGTGACTGTTGTATGTCTTTGCGTGCCCTGCGATTGTCTGGTAACCTATTCAAGGTGTCCCCTGCCTCGTGCCCGAAGACAGCTGAGATAGGCTCCAGCAACCCCCGTGTTGAATAAGCGGTATGGAAAATGAGATGAGATGAGATATTTTTGTATGTTGGATGCATTACCTTGATTGCACACACACTACATCAGTCATCTTGGTTTTCAGATTACTATGTACTGCAAAAAGAAAATCTAACACTTACATATTTCTAAAACGTATAGTTATAAGTATTGCATATTTATAAGTATTGCATACTTTCATTGATAAACTTTTTATTTGTTTTTGTGTTGTCTGATATACACAAATGAACCATATTTGCATAATTCACTTTTCATTCTTAAACATGGCAGTCACAGCGCCTCAACATAATTGCATCACATTGCTAAAAACACATTGAAACATTGTTTGTTTGTTCTGAATAGAAATTTTGTATTGACCCATCATCAACCAGATCATTTGTTGTTGTTGTTTTGTGGTTGTTGTTGCTGTTGTTGTTGTTGTTGTTGTTGTTCTTCTTCTTCTTCTTCTTCTTCTTCTTCTTCTTCTTCTTCTTCTTCTTCTTCTTCTTCTTCTTCTTCTTATTATTATTATTATTATTATTATTATTATTATCATTATTATTATTATTATTATTAATAATAATAATAATAATAATAATAATAATAATAATTCTTTTTTATCACAAATCTTAGTGATAAAAAACACATGGGCAAAGGGAGTGACAACTGCAATTTCAATATTAACAATTTTCAATTATTTTCAATTGTCCTTCCTTATACCACTAACACAGATTACCATCGTTGCAAATGACAAATTTGAGTACAAATACATATCCTAAATATTTAATTCATTGGTTTGAATGAGTGGTGTACATTTTCATTTTATTCAATTTGACACCATTAAAGCTCTTTTATTCTGTTATTGTCTTAGTTCAGGACAAATCGCTCCACTCAGTAATGTGCGCATGTTGAAATGTTCACTTGCACGCATGCACATTCAAATGAAATAAGCCTGTGCAGAATTATAATGCAAAATACCATAAATGCTCAGACTCTTTCAAAACTGAGCAACAGAGTATACTATTTGCAATTGAGTGCCTTCTTGCTGTTGATCACTTCCAAATGCAGATATAAAAAAAGCATTTGACATTTCCAAGATAATAGAAATACAAGTGACCTTCTCAAATGCTATTCAGTTAAATACGGTGTGTTCGCAAACCTTTATTTTAACACGTTTTAGCGGCAATTTACACTTTTTTTTAAATGAAACGATGAGAGTATAATTCACAAGATAACCCAATTTTGTACATTCATGGGACTCAAAATGCCTCCACCTCCCTTCCACACACAAATACACGCGCGCGCACGCACTTAAAAACAAGCACACGCTCACACACGAACGTCGCCAAATCCCCAGATGGACCCCCTGAACGTGTATATACTGTCGTATCCCGACGGTGTTGGGGTCGGTTTCTCTGCAACCTTTGCTTGGGTGCGGGTTGTCAGAAGGAGGCTGAAACACTTCATTAAGTGAGTGTCTTACAATGTCGTTGCTGTCATCGCTAAAGGCATGTAAATCCAATGTCTTGGCTGACCCCAACCCAACGAAATGTTATTCTGAGAGACAATCGCGCACGCAGACGCTCGTAGTTCCCCGCGCCCTCGCGCACGTCACACCGTGGCTAAGGATGTCAGGTTTGGACGCAGCAGGGGATCCCCGTAGCCCGTTTCTGCCAAGCTTGGCATATCATCATCATTTTTGCTGGGATGGGATATGCGATGGTGCCGTCTCCTACTTGAAGAGGGCAGTACTTGCTGTGCATTGCCTCTCGAATTGAGTGGCAAACACCCCCTCCCCTTTCTTTCTCAGCACCCCCCCCCCTTTCTTTCTTTCTCTCGCTTCGACTTTATCAATGTGCTCCTCGTCTTCTCAGCGAATGAGCTGAGGTGAGCCCTTGGTTCAAACTCTGTGACCTTAACCAGGCTTTAGAAGGGAAACAACTTGAAGCATTTGACTTTGTTACTTTGTGCTGTGTTTTACAGCCGTTCGGACAACAAATTCAATCACCGCCACTCTTTCATTGTTGATTTTAGGCTCTGCCAGCCCCGTACGTCGCGTTGCAATGGACATAAATAATCCATCACGCTTATGCTCACGTGGGCGGAGCTTTGATTTCTAGAAAGCACACACTTTCAAACAGCATTAAAAAAAACACTCACCGTTTTTTCTTTTGCTCCATTAAGTTTGCATTGTTTGGATGGCACCAACGTGCTGAAAAGGAGAGCTCGTTCACGACTGGCCGTTTACAGGCTTTTATAATTTTATTTATTTAATTAATTTTTGCTAAATAAAGGAAGAAACGGGGACAGACTTTTTTCCAATATGAATGGAAGAAGTTTCTTTCTTTTTTCCTTTTCTTCTTATCTACATGTGTAAAGGAACTGGCCACATACACGAGGAAGGGACCGCGTGGAGACGGACAGGTAAGTCAACGCCAAATCATCTAATCACGAGATCGCCAAATTATTAAGGAATATTTTACAGGTGTTTTAAATTACTTTCTAGAAAGCGTTTGCACTTTGGGCACATGGTATGTCAATGCTCCCTAAAATAGTTTCATGTTACACAGAGAGATAATTGAGAAAGAGACCTGTTTTGGAACGGAATTGGAGGATACAATAATACGCTGCGCACCTGCCGAATACTAACAAGGGCGATCCATTCTAAAATATACACGACATGCCGACGTTTTCTTTCAAATCTTCTATTTGCCATGTCTGGTATGTATTATTTTATTTTAGATTGTACCATACAGTGAAAATCTGTCGTTAGTGTACAAACTGTGTGTCCATAAAACTATGAAATGAAATGAAAGAGAACGAGTCACTCAAGCTGTCTGTCATTATAAATGCAATGTAGAAATCATAATATTTATCTGAAGAAGATATATAACCGTTATTGTAATGTCAAAGAAATCAACACAATGATTGTTCGAGCATAACGCTGATAAATTAAAATACACAATTGGTAGATATTCCATTTCAAGCAAGATTGGGTTGAGAGGGAAAGAAGTCGTCCTGGCTTCTGTCTCCGTGTGAGTGCGAGCGAGCGGGCTCGTGCGGTGAAGGGAAAGGTGGTGTCGAAAAGCAATTTTCTACCAATATAAAAAGCTGATCGCTTTTGTTATATTGTTTCTTTTAAGACATTTAGATTCATTTCAAAGTCCGCCAAATTTAATACACGTGGTCTGCTGCCCTATAACATATGTTTAGTCTGTGTGTTTGTTTGTTTGTTTGTTTGTTTTTTGTTTTCGACGTGAGCGATACGCTGTCGTGTCACAGTGCTGTGCTTGGTTACGTAATAACTTTGGCCTGACTGTGAGGAAATGTTTGAAATGCAGCCTGTCTTCCACGTATCTTTTTTTAAACATCCGTGGAAGAGTCCTTGGTCTCTTATTTTGGTACTGACAAAATATTTTCTATTAAATTGGGTTCTGTCTCTTCATTTCAGCTCTTCGCCATATATGATGCAGTATTTCAAAATCTAAACTAATATGAAGGACACACACACACGCGCGCGCACATACACACACACGCACGCAACACGCGCACACGCACACATGGGCACACGCACACACATACATAAACACACACACACACACACACACACACGCACACGCACACGCACATACATAAACACACACACACACACACACACGCACACACAGATACACGCACACACACGTTCAACTAGAAAATGCATCGAGTCTTGTCGTTTTAATGAATCATAATAAAATGGCACAAATAATACAAATTTAAATATGATATAAATTCAACTTGGTGCAAAACGTAATTACTTGCTGGGATGGGATAAAAATTAATTTATTAATGTAGACATCGAGCATGGTGGTATAGTTATGACACCGTTAGAAATATTTGATTTTTTTTTCATTTTAAATTGTCAGCTTTCAACAAAAAGGCAATGTATATGCAACAGATAGCAATGACTTCACTTCCATTGGGATGATCCTGAAACGTGTTTAAAAAAGTGTTGCTTTTTTCTCAAATGAGGTCGAAGTGCCGTACATTCCGACATGATATGGTCAAAAATATAATATAAGTATGAGATTAATGAGATGAGATAACCTTTATTTGTCACACATTGGAGAAATTGCTAATTCACAGCAGCAAAGCTATGAAAGGAAGAGAAACAGAAAAAGAATAAGTAGAAAAACAAAATATGAATTAGTCATCATATCACATTATAATTTTTGTTTTATCTTGAGGGTAATTAACTAAATGTTGTTTTTGTTAATTGTTTTTTTTTATTCTGATGACCATTGATTGAAGATAAATGAAATTATTTGTATATAATACAAATATGTCGTATATGTCACATCATTATTGTAAGCATTGCAGGTTATGGTTGTGAATAGTCGTTTTGATCTTGCAAGTCAAAGCAGGAACTAATTTAGGGGGAAAAAACACGACCGTTTTTGTTGTGGCGTTGTACGTCATATATTAGTCCCCGTTTTACACCTTATGCTAGTTGTACGTTTCACAGTGTGGCCACGACAAAAACAGATAAGGCAAGGTCTTTCTCAAGGCAATGTAATTGATGAGTTTTGTGTGTGTGCTAAATCGCAATACTTTCTCAGTGACTGGCTGGTGACTCTCATTGTAAATGTGCAAATAGACTTAATTCAGAATCAGAATCAGAATCAGAATCATCTTTATTGCCAAGTATGTAGAACACACAAGGAATTTGTTTCCAGTAGAACACGCTGCACTAGTATCTGCACAGTAAAATATAAACATTTGAACAGTTAAACAAAAAAAGGCATGTTTTCCTTAATTTCTAGATTTGTGCCAAAAACAACCAATTAACATTCAAATTTTCCTCAGAATGTATTTACTACTCTTGCATGCAAGTGTTATTAAAACAAACAACAACAAAAAAAGGTATTTAGCTGTGAATAGATGGCAACCACATTAAATTCTTCATATATGGGTTGTCAGCAAATGTTTATTTAGCACGGCTGATATGTATTCTGACCCATTTAAAATGGACTTGGTGTAGTCAATTTACCCATGTTTTCATTTTCTGAACTGCTTTGTCTCATATGGGCATGCATCCTGTCCCAGAAGCTTCCGGGCAGTAAGTGGGCTATACATTAAACTGGTGGGCAACCATTCACTGAAGGGAAATCATTCGGTTTGTCAAAAAAAAAACACAAAGAAACCCATCAATAATATTTCAAGCACTTGCTTCTGGTACTACTTTTCCATACTTTGAAATAATCAACTTTGCGATGGTGGTCCATATAAACTGACTTCAAAATGGTGAAACACAATGGTATGCTAGTAACCCAGCATCAGTAATTAAAATCAGAAGGAACAAATATAACACAAGGAATAATCACAAGGAACGGATAAGTATTTATATTAATGGTGAGTATTATCTCCGCGTATTTATTGTTCTCCATATATTCTGACATTTTGTTAAAATCACATGCGTGCGTGTGTGTGTGTGTGTGTGTGTGTGTGTGTGTGGCTCTCACTGAAAAACATTTCTAAATATTTTACTTTTATGGCTCGATTAGTCAAAAAGGTTCCCGACCCTACATGCAGGATAGTCCTTTTCCATCTAATTCTGTCAGCACACACCTATTGATTCAGAAAAGATTCAAGCTGCATAAAACTAAAACTAATCAACGATATTAAATGTAAACAATGCTCTGACGAAGGAGGAAGTAAACGGCGAAACATGTCTAGTATTTGAACACCTATACAATACACTGTCTGTAAGTAAAGAATCTGTTTTGAATTATGTAAACAATGCAGGACATTCGCGGCACAGTTTGACTGATTTTGGTTTTAATATCTTGTAAATCCTTAAAAACTATTGTGGTTCTATATAACTGTAGCCCCTTACAAATCGGAATTTAGAAGATCATACTGCAGGTACAATTTTACAAATAGGGGTTATGTTTTTGTAATTTCTAACTCTCGTCCAGGCTATGCTGTTGAAAATGCCACAACTTTGGGCCCTGTAGTACATTTTTCCATGCAATGTTGCATGTCACAAAATGATATTCGAGAACGTTTTTGTCCATGATTAAGTTGTCTAAATCTTGATCATGGTCGTGTCGATGAGCATTTAAAACAGGCAATTGGTTGACATATTTACGCAAAGGGTGTCTCAATCTGATCGAATGAAATTGCATTTGCCTTGGCATGACTCAGACTTGATCTTAGTTTTACTGTCTTCTGCTTTCTAATCGATGAGAAGGTTTCTTCAGCCGTCATCTGTACAAATTTGAAGGTTTCGGACGTTTCGCCTCCTATCCAAGAGGTTCGTCAGCGAACTAAAGTCTGACTGGTCGTATCGGCCCCATTTATATATCCCTAATGTCCAGCCATGGCGGCGCCGGACACAGCTTTGATAGGTCCCTACTCTCAGGTTGGGGGGAGCAGAGGACCACTCCCTGTGGCCCCACTGAATGTTCCTACATTTCTGACTAACGACTGGCCTATTTCCCCCACTCCCACCGGTATCACCTCATCAGCATTACGAATGTTGTCTAACCTGTTTTGTCTAAGCAGGCTATTGTATGAACGATCCAAATTGAACCTCACCCCACCAGACCGGTTTAATGAAGGATTTTGTTGTTTTATAAGAATCGCTTCTTTTACCCCCCTTTCAAACCATCTATGTTCTTTCGCTAAGATTTTAACCTCATTGTCGTCAAATGAGTGGTTGCTAGCTATTAGGTGCAAATGTACTGCCGATTGAGGCCCACTAGTATTATCCCTACGATGTTGATAAAGTCTTTTTTTGAGAATTTGTTGAGTCTCCACAATGTACTGCTCTTTACAATTTTCATTCTTACAATGTATGGAATAAACTACATTACTTTGTTTTTCATTTGGTAGCCTGTCTTTTGGATGCACTAATTTTTGCCTTAACGTGTTTATCGGGATATATAACTAGGGCCGATACGACCAGTCAGACTTTAGTTCGCTGACGAAGCCTCTTGGATAGGAGTTGAAACGTCCGAAACCTTCAAATTTGTACAGATGACGGCTGAAGAAACCTCATTGATGGACCACTCCTGTACGACTGAGAGGTTACACAGATGTCTGCTTTCTAATGTCTTCATTATTTATTTTTTTATTGTTGTATATGATAATCGTTCCATGTACAGGACCTTGTATACTGCGGTGATTGTTTTAAAGTGCTCTACAAATACAGTTGAGTTGAGTCATGATTGATTGCACGTTGGTTTTATGTTGATTTAGTTGATCATTGAGTTTCTCCATCTTTTGACAACTGGATGGCTTGAACGGCATATAATTTAGCCAAATGTGAAGAAAGTGGACTGTTGCACTTTTGGTGACTGGGTGCGCTGCAACGAAAAAAGCCTACAAACGCTGAAACAGGTTTTGAGGCTTCACATACAACTATTCTGCATGTTATTTTTGTTTGTTTTTCAGTCACAAACTTATGACGCAAATGTAAGAAAAGTGGATTGACATGAAGATAGGAAGTGAATGACCATAACAAAGAGCAGGAGTGTATTTTGAGAGTCATTTGGTTGGATCCGATCACCTCTTCCCAAAATGACTGCGCCCGTGCATTTGGTGACAGTGACACACTGAGCTTTTCTTTCTAGTTACAGGTTCCCAGGGAATTGTAACTATACTCAATTTTACTATAAAACACACACACACACACACACACACACACACACACACACACACACACACACACACACACACACACACACACACACACACACACACACACACACACACACACACACACACACACACACACACGCACACACACACACACACACACACACGCACACACACACACACGCACACACGCGCACGCACGCGCACACAACATGGATTTTAAATTAAAAATATCATCATGAATGTCTTGCACTGTTGAGGCTGCCAGGTTGCTGTAGATATTTTTCGTTTTTTTTTCTTGTGCGCATTTGTCATGATCCATCCATCCATTTTACAGGCCGCTTAATGCTCATTAGGGTCGCCGGGGTTGGTGGAACCTATCCCAGCCGCCTTCTGGCAGTAGGCGGGGGACACCCTGAATTGGTTGCCAGCCAATCGCAGCACACATAGAGACAAACAACCAGTCACTGTCACACACACACCGAGGGACAATTTTGAGTGTTCACTCCGCCCCCCCATGCATTTTTTTGGCATGTGGGAGGAAACCAGAGGACCCGGAGAAAACCCACTCGGGTGCGAGGAGAACATGCAAACGCCACACTGTGAGGTGGGAGTGGGGCATTTGTCATTATGTTTAATGTTAATGTGAACGTTTTTGTTTAAAATACATTTAACATCACAGAAGATGACATTGACTTATCTCAGTCAATACATCTGTGTAAGCTCTCAGTCGTACAGGAGTGGTCCATCGATGAGAAGGTTTCTTCAGCCGTCATCTGTACAAATTTGAAGGTTTCGGACGTTTCGCCTCATATCCAAGAGGCTTCGTCGGCGAACTAAAATCTGACTGGCCGTATAGGCCCTATTTATATATCCCTAATGTCCAGACATGGCAGCGCCGGACACAGCTATGATAGGTCCCTACTCTCAGATTGGGGGGAGCAGAGGACCGCTCCCTGCGGCCCCACAGATTGTTCCTACATTCCTGACTAACGACTGGCCTATTTGCCCCACTCCCACCGGTATCACCTCATCAGCATTACGAATGTTGCCTAACCTGTTTTGCCTAAGCAGGCTATTGTATGAACGATCCAAATTGAACCTCACCCCACCAGACCGGTTTAATGAAGGATTTAGTTGTTTTATGAGAATCGCTTCTTTTACTCCCCTTTCAAACATCTATGTCTTTCGCTAAGATTTTAACCTCATTGTCGTCAAATGAGTGGTTGCTAGCTTTTAGGTGCATATGTACTGCCGCTTGAGGCCCACTAGTATTATCCCTGCGATGTTGATAAAGTCTTTTTTTGAGAATTTGTTGAGTCTCCCCAATGTACTGCTCTTTACAATTTTCATTCTTACAATGTATGGAATAAACTACATTACTTTGTTTTTCATTTGGTAGCCCATCTTTTGGATGCACTAATTTTTGCCTTAACATGTTTATCGGTTTGAAATAAGTAGGAATTTTGTGTTGCCAAAGGACTCTTTGTAATTTTTCAGAAACTCCTGCAATGTAAGGTACTGCTACTCCTCTCCTTTTTGTATCTTGAGAATTTTTGGTTTCATTCCCTATTCTTTCTTTCTGACATTTGTTGAATGACCACTGAGGGTACCCACAGTTAGTGAGTGCTCTCCTGATATGTTTTGACTCCTTTTCTCTACCTTCAGTGCTAGTTGGTATTAGTTTAGCCCTATGCTGGAGGGTTCTGATAACTCCTAGTTTATGTTGTAAAGGGTGGTTAGAGTCAACAAGTAAGTATTGGTCAGTGTGCGTAGCCTTCCTAAAGACTTCTGTTTTTAGCGCTCTGTCCTCTTTTATAATTACTTCACAATCCAAAAAGGCTGGTTGGTTCTCTTTAATGTCCTCACGAGTAAATTTAATGTTGAAGTCTACAGAGTTGAGGTGATCTGTGAAGGATTGAATTTCTTGTTTTTTAATTATGACAAAAGTATCGTCTACATATTTAAACAAGTGTCTAGGTTTTGTCCACGGGAAGGATGTGAGGGCCTGTTTCTCCATCTCTTCCATGCACAGATTAGCCACTATGGGTGAAACTGGTGAGCCCATAGCACAACCATTAATTTGTTTATAAAATTTCTCCCGAAATTTTAAATACGTAGTATTAAGGCAGATTTCCAATAATTGGCAGATGTGATCCGCTTTAAGTTTGGTTCTTACATGCAGAGAAACGTCTGCCAGCAGTCTCGTCCTCACCACTGAGACTGCTGCTGGGGTTGGGACAGATGTAAAGAGAGAATCAGTCAATACACATTTTTCTGTAAAGAAACAATACTGTTGTCTGTCCTCAAGTTCACAAAATTAGTAGTCTTCTCATTTGCACACTACAGTACACATTGCATTGTTAAATGTGGTTGTAAAGTGAGGCTTTAATTGAAAGTCAATCAGGGAGAGAAATACTCAAAAATACTAACACATTATTTATATGAGTATGACAATGGCTGCTTCGCTTTGATGGCTATGGTTCCACATTGAGAAATTGACTGCACAAGTGCTTTAGGATTGGGGGAAGAATTACATGTTTCATGCGTCTGTGTAAGCTCTCGGTCGTATACGAGTGGTCCATCAATGAAAAGGTTTCTTCAGCCGTCATCTGTACTTGTTTGAAGGTGTCGGATGTTTTGCTTCTTATCCAAGAAACTTTGTCAGCAAACTAAAGTTTTACTGGTAGTTTAGGCCTATATATATATATATATCCCTACTGTCCAGACATGGCGGTGTCAGACTCTGCTATGATAGGTCATCTGCCAATTATTGGAAATCTCCCTTAATACTACGTATTTTCAATTTCGGGAGAAATTTTACAAACAAATTCATGGTTGTGCTATGGGCTCACCAGTTTCACCCATAGTGGCTAATCTGTCCATGGAACAGATGGAGAAACAGGCCCTCACATCCTTCCCGCGGACAAAACCTAGACACTGCTTTAGATATGTGGACGATACTTTTGTCATAATTAAAAAAACAAGTAAACAAAAATAATATTTTTCCATTTTAGTTTTTTTTCACTATTCATTTACTCTGATGATGCACATGGGTCCAAGCCAGATATTTGGCATCATTTTTTACATGCAAGTGCATACATTTCTGGAGTCAGGCTCTGCGCAGAGGAAATCCTCAGGACTGAATGAAGATTTTCATCGGTGACACGACTCCTATCTGGTGATAAGTTCTTCATTAAGATCTTCATTAACTAAAACAGTTGCTCGCACAAATATGTGCTCCCGAACATAGAGAGCATTTGCGCAGCTTGGGCAAGGAGTTTGGGCAGCGTGTCAGTGAAATTGTGCAGCACCGACAGAGTCATCTTTTGACTTGAGAGTGTCATGACGACTGCAACTCAATAAGCTCCATTTGGAGATTGCTTGGTGCGTTTTCACATCAAACATAAAGGCATACCTAAAAAGTTCTAATCTACATTTTTGGGCTTTGTTCCTTGACATGATGGAACATAATGTCAACAGGCAAGCAAGGGACACATCCAAACATCAAGTAGAATGGTGCTAAGCCCGTCTTCTCGTTGTACTGTGCAGTTATAGCAGAAAGTCAACATGTTCAACATCTGTGGCCATTTGGAACGAGATTTTGGGGGAGGTGTTCTCATCATACCTCCAAGGGTTTCGTTGAATCTTTCTGCAATACCATTGCCGATGGGATCATACAGTGGCATGCGGGACTTGTGCACTCTCAAGAAGATCCTTGATGAGCCTAATGTCAAAGTTAGCTCGTTGATGTGAATGAATCCATTTGGGGAATCCATTAATGCAGAAAATGTTGTCCCATTATCAGGGGGCAACTTGTTTTGCTGATTGGTTCCTGCAGGGGAAGGCGAGAGCCAATTTTGAGAAATGGTCTTCTACACCAAGGCCTCTGTGGTTTTCTTGTCACCGGACTCCGCTGTCCAAAGATTGATGCATACGAGCTCCATTGGAGAGGAACTGTGGATGTTTCCCAGGGGTGTCCGGGCATCCGACTCGTGGTCTTACCCAATGCACCTCTGGCACTGTCTTATGTGCTTTGTGATGGATTTCTCCATCCCAGTCCAAAAGGACCGTTCATTAGCCAAAGAGGGTGTCCTAGAACAGCCCTATTGGACAGCCGAGTCATGAACACCGTGTAGAACTTGATATGGAAAGCGTCCTGTACCGTCTCATTCACAACGCCTTAGACCAGGGGTGTCCAAAGTCGGTCCTCGAGGGCCGCCGTCCTTCCTGTTTTCCACTCTCCCAGGAGCAACGCACCTGATTCAAATCCAAGGACCTTCACAGATCTACGAAAAAAGTGACACTTCTTCGAAGCAACCATCAGATTATCATTCTTCAAACGGGACGGGATCCAACCGTCAAGTTAGCACAAGAGGCTAGTGAAGTTCTTGTCCCCAAAAATGGAAAGCATCATCCGCATGAATGTCGCCGGTCCTCAACAAGGACACGTTATAGAATCCTGTGGTGAGGTCCATGGTGGAGAACACAAGGTTTCTTCCAAATGCGACAAGATCATCAGCCTGATTAGGCAATGGTGAGGATCCCGCTGCGTCCTCGCATTAAGCCATCTGAAATCCATGCAGATGTGCAACTCCCAATTCTTCCACACTAGAACCAATGGAGATGCATGTTCACAAGTAGATTTCCGAATGATGCCATTTTCTTCCATCTCATTGAGTGCCATTCTCAGCTTTTCGTAGTGACTTGGCGGCACTCTGTAATAAGGCAGGCAAAATGGCCTCTCATCCACCCGGTTATTTTGTGCACAAATTCATTGGCCTCTCCACAGTCCATCGTGTTCTGTGAAAAGACTGCTTCATACCTCTCAATGATTTGGAAAAGTATGTTACTCCATATGTCAGACACAGCACACAATGTGTCCAGATCATGTAGCCCAAGTTTGACCAGCTATTTTGATGTCTTCTTTGGCCCTTGGCCCTGCGGCATGCTCAATGGATTGGGACAAAATTTGGATGTTGTCGGGCTCACATAAGTCTTCTGCAGGAATGCAGGGAAACACATCTGCCAGCTTTCAGTGAAGGAGTTGATGACCCTCTGTTGGAGCCATCCATTGCCTGACGTCTATGTGATAATCCTGCCAACCAGAAACTTCCTGGATCTGCACCTTAATTGGGTTGGTTCACCTATGACCGTGCTGCAAACCAACAAAGATGCACAGGTGGGAAGCTTAGCCCAAACAAGATGTTCACTCTCTGGTTGCAACATCACACACTGCCGCAACTTCAGCGTGTGAACTTTGTCAGATACAGTTCCACCCCTTCATTGCTCTGTGTTGGAAATACGTGAGAAAAAGAAGTTAGAGTCATCAGCAACAGTACCACTGGGCTCTGACATGAGGCGCCAGTAGCCCCCAGTCTTCCTCATAAGGTGAAAACATTTCTTAATAGCATATCTGCCCAAAATTATGTAATCGGTCTGTCCAGGCACCACAAACATGGGCACAGCTAATTTGGACCACCATTTCCACATCACATGTGGCCGAAGGTGTCGCCTGATGATCACCACATCCAACAATTACAACATCATCTGCAGGGTAACATTCCATGTCAGGGTTGTACACCAACAATCGTGCCATAGTGAACTCACTCAATGTGTATCCAGTAGAGCTGCTATCAATCATTGCGGTCAGAGAAATACCGGATCCAGTGTCAGTGGTGAAGAACAAATTATCCGAATTCAGAACCTTGTGTATGCCTTGAAAGATAACCGTCTTCTCCGTCGTGGATATCACGGAAAAGTAGTTTCTTTTCATGGCAGTGAATAAGTGTAGAATGGTCAGCGTTAGCACAGACAGCACATGGTTGCTTATTCAAACCTTCTACCATAGGAAGCCTAAAAGTATGTCTACCAGAGGCAGATGTTGAGGGATGGTTAGCTCCCTGGAGTAAAACATTTTCCAGCATGGAAATACACGCTCAAATTGCGGAGTTGGGCACCTTGGCCGAGTGGGTTATTCGACAGTCATCCTGGCCCACTCTATTCTGCAGCATTTCACCTTTATTCACATGAATATGTTCGGTGAATTTACTGTACACCACAGTTGTTCGGACAGTGCTGTCTCATACTCATCCAGTATAGCTTGGACCTCAACCGATGACCACTTATCCATTGTTTTCGAACTGAATATCATCGATAGGTCCTTGGATGGGCAATTTTTTATAAACATCCGTGTAAATGAAGGACAGTCCAAATCCCTGCCATGTTATTTCAGACGGTTGGCGGCAACTTCAGCTGCATTGTTAAGCCTCATTCAATAGTCATCCTTATCCTTGGGCGGTGTGGTGTAAAAGTCTGCGAGAGGGTGAGGTAAACAAGGGGCAGTAGAAAAATGCTTTTCGAACAAGGCAATAGATGGCATTTGGATTCTGGGTAACATCAACTCCACTGTTTCTTGTGCTAACTTTGACAACATATTTCGCTCTATCGCTGAGGTTCAAGATTATTTCCTCCGCCTGATGCTCAGCGGCTGCTTTTGCTCTCCTCATGTACTTCCTCATAAGTTCTTTCCACTCATATACATTAAATGTATCTGTGTGAGCTCCCTTTGAAAGTTGGTGGTTCACTAATTTTCCTCTGCGGCAGTAGCTTGTGTTGAGTCAAGACTTTAAGTGGTTGTGTCAACAGGCGTGTCATGTAGGACTGAGATGTTATGCGTGGTGACGCTATGTGTTGGGCTGAGGTGTACAACAATGCTGTCTGCCAGATGCTGGCCAACATGTGTTATTATATCACTCATCTGATCAACTATGTCACGTGACTAGAGAAAGGGATCTGTCACCGGTGTAGCAGTAGTCTGTGCACTTGTCGTAGGTACACTGCACTGGCTCTAGGAAGGCCCTCTGTACGCACCAACTGAAGTGGCCTCAGCTAGAACCTGCCCATTCCCCTCTGTATAAACTACACCACTCCGGATAGGACTACAGAACTGTAGCACGGTCAAGATCCCTATACCAACACACTTATTCAAAGGTGTGCTCAATGTCCCTTGTAAGGAGCTCATCCTGAGACTTCACAAAAAAAAGCTACAGAAAAAAAAGCACATCATTTACAAAACAGTGGTTAAGACAATAAACACTGTTTGGAGAACAGGAGCCGACACACTGTCCACCTAATGACAAAATGAAGACGATGTGCAGCAGCGTGGTCCCGGTCCGAAGTTGAGAATCACTTGTGATCAGCGGGTCACGGCACCAATGTGACGGGTGTCAGAACGGTGACTGTCTGAGCACCACGTCGCTGCCGTTTTATTAACACAAGATGCGTAGATATGTGTTTTGCTTTATTTTATTATTGCAACACAGTATGGCAGAAAGGATAGGTGAAGTCGCATGGGTGTCGTCTTGGAAATGACATGCGACTTCCCAGGTTGCTCTGACTCAATGCATTGTACTTAACAAAACAGAATGAACAACGTCGTGGTTATTTCCATAACGTCGAAATAAAACACAAGTGCGGTGTTATTTACGTGATATCATTGAACGCATCACATACAGAACGTTGGCGCAACGTACGGCAATGGCGGCCATGACGAACTTGTGCTGTCACACACAGGTAAAGAGAAACTCTTTAAACTGCAGACACGCCACTAACACGAACGGTCAAATGACACACGCAACGATATGCAGTAAAACCGAAAGGAAACAAACATTAACTGCAATACGGTATGGCAGAAGGGATAGAGGAAGTTGCATGGGTTTTGTCATGGAAATAACTGCAACAGAAAAGCACAATAAACTCAACTGCTAAAAACGTATATTCGACAAAACTTAAATTAAATAAGGATACAAAAAGTAATCTGGAGTAGACAAGGGAAAATAAAGTGAGATATTGAGATGAAATTGTGAGTTAATCCAACTGTCAATGAAAAGCAATTTACCATGCGACTTCCCAGGTAGCTCTGCTTGAGCGACGGGGGGGACGTTGCTGTCATAGTGTACACCGTTTCATCAATTCCATCATAATTTAATCATTGTTGTACTAAGTTCATCCTGTCTACTTGATATCTAATGTTAAGCAGATTCTTTACTTACAGACAGTGTAGGTGTTCAAATACCTGACATGTTTCGGCGACTACTTCCGCCTTTGTCAGAGTGAGGACACTCTGCATCAGCAGAGTCCAACAGATCGGACTACACCGTACTCACCTGAAGGTCGTCTTGAGTCCTCACTCATGCCACTGGAATCCAGTAGGTGTGGCCAAGTTTGTGGAGGAAGGAATTGCGCGCCCCATCCCTCACACTAAATCCTTTAGTAGCGCAGGGTCTGATGGACTGCCAAGGAGGTGTGTTTTGTTTCCTGCGTTTACTAAAGGATTTAGTGTGCTTACCCCCGGATGCAGGTTTGGGATCACTCTTTGTCTGTCCTCTACCCTTTGACCTGTTCGGCTTGGGTGACCCTGCCAGGAGTACAAGACTCCAGCCGACACAGGAGACGTGCAAAGTGCCTCACCACGTTAAGGTGGTGATCTCAATCGAGGCACACACACACAAAATCCAAATGAAATTGATTGTCACTGATCGAGACACAGGGTTGTCGAGAACACATTTCGACGCATATGACAAGACATTAATGAACAGATGGCACAGGAAAACATTAGAAATCAAAATCAATATGGTGTTTCAACAAAGTCAGAAAAACACAAGTGACATTGGAAGATAATAATATGTAACATTGTGACACGTTCATGTCACAAATAAACATAGTCAAAACACAAAAACTGCTCTTATTGTAGGCTGCATTATGTGTAGTGTTAAATAGTATGAGTTCGTCAGTCATTTTCTATCAAAAAAAGAAATTGAGGCAGGAAATGTGTCTAGAATTTGAACTCCAGATACACCACACATCACAATCCTTTGTATAATATACAATTTTACCTCTGCATTTAACCCATCACAGATGTGAACGCTGCAAGTGCATTCCATTTGTGACACACTCAACAGCAGTAGGCAGCTTTACAGCCCCCAGGGAGCATTTCAAGTCAGGTGCCTTATTAAAGGATACCTCAGTTGTGAGTTTCAAGGGTAAATTGATCCTGGCGCCCCCACTGTCAGAGGCCACATTCTGACCCATTCATCCAAAATTACCTTGCACAAGGGTTGAATTGACAGATCTCCAACTGTGACATTGGACCTCATTCATGAACTGTTCTCCAGAACAAATTAGCTCGAAGTCCCACTTTTATAGAACAATGTGATGTCCCCATGTGTTCATAAGAACTCACCATAGAATACTAATGACTGAATATTTTTTTTTCAAGGAATGTTCTGTGGTTCTACTGCACTGGGATTTTAAATTCACAGACTCATGGACACATAGACACAAACATACTCACCCAAACAAATACATAGTCGCTAAGAGAGACAGGTTTACTGATGCAACTGCGCACCGGAGTAACTTTGAGCGGCGGTGCATTGCTGAAATGCAGCTCACGCGTTTTCCTTGTAATATATATAGTGGACCGAGGGCTTTGTGTGTCAGCCACATGTCGAAGTGTGTCAAACATTTTCACGCATGCGCAGATGACAGCAAATGCGAGGTACGAGAAGCCCGTGGCCAATACACCACATTACCTCCTAACTTAGGATACTAGATTCACATGACCTTACTTACCCATCATACCGCATAACAATTTCTCAATAATAAATTCAATCTGAACAACATTTATAATATCACATTCAATTCAATCAGAAGCAGATTTATGTGGAACAGGAGATGTGAGACAATCTCTTTTCGTCAATGGATGCTACAGCTGCGTGTTTGCTTTCAACATTTAGCTTGTAGTCGACGTGCACATTCCACCATGATGTCCCTGATCCACTGGTGGAAAGACGCTTTGATCCTCTCCTCTTTCATCTAGAACTGCTTCAGTCATCACAAAGAGGGTACAGCAAGTCCTGAAGAATGAATGTCTCACTGTGTCTTTGTTTTGTCATATTGTCTCTATGCTGTCATATTATTTGTTATTTACTTTTTTTGTTCTTTTGACTTCAAGACGGCGCCGCGAGAGTGGCTGCCTTTCCAGCAGCTCATGTATTTTGTTTTTCTACTTTCATTCCTTTCATCACTTTGCTGCTGTGAAATGTAAATTTCTCCACTGTGAGACTAATAAAGGCATATCCAATCCAATCCAATCCAATTTCTGTAATGTGAAGAGCTTTGTGCATCCTGAGTGTCTCAAAACCACTGTCAAATTCCTCTGGTGGTTCTGGTGCACAGGCTGGTGGTGGAGGTGCTGTGGATTCCGGTTCGCCAAGGTATCTTGTCCGCTCAGCGAACTGAGTCGCTTTTTTATTTCTAGGATATAAGATGTCTGGTGGGCGCAATTGGTCTCCATGGCGCCTGTATACCTGGCCAGTCTCACCTTGCACATGGTATGACACAGTCCTGCCTGTTGTGTCACTACCCCAGGGATCCATTTGGGGTGCTCTCCGGCCGAGTTGGGGAGATAAGACAGGATCATTCACATCAAACTCTCTTTCGGTAGGTTGACGATTATGTTCCTGCTTCTGCTTATTCTGTTACTTCCTCACAGTCTCAGAGATGTTCGGTTTCAGTAAATCCACCCATGTTTGCTCGTGTCTTTTTACGAGCAGGTCTGCTGGTGACTCTCCAGTTGTACTGTTCGGTGTTGTCCGATAACCCAGCAAGAAGTGTCTTATCCTCAACACTGGCTTCTTCATGCCTGCTTTGAAGGTTGCAATGTATATCTCGGCGAGTCCATTCGTCGTAGGATGCTTTGGTGCTCCGATACATTTTGTGCTGCAAACAATCTTTTGAGCCTTCTGATGGTGGCTTTTTTTTCCACCTTTGTGACATCGAGCTGACTGCGCAACCTATGTGGCTCCTTTTCCGACAGGACCGGAACGCGAGTAGATGTCAGAATCAGAATCATAAAGACGTTAATGGTCCCACAATGGGGACAGTTGCAGTCCACAGCAGCAATTTGAGATGGGGGTTGGGGGTTGAAAAGATAAAAACAAGATATTCTAAGCATAATAAAAATGTCAGAAGACTGAGGTGTATCGGTGCAAGAAACAAAAAAAACAAAAAAACTGTACATAGTGCAAGTATAAAAGAAAAAGCATCTTGATCCATGTAGCTGTATTGCATCATAAGGTGGCTATGCTATTTACAGTACAAAAGTCCAGGTTTTTTTTCTGCACGACCAGCAGACAATTCCATTGTGGATGGCTGAAACAACCACATAGTAATCTAAAGTCTTCAGGAGTGACCCTTGAACCCCTAAAAGACCTCAGTTTCCTGAGTAGGAAGAGGCGACTCCGTCCCTTTTTGATCAGAATCAGAATCATCTTTATTGCCAAGTAGATAGAACAAACAAGGAATTTGTTTCCGGTAGATTGGTTAGGGCATTCGTGTTTGTAGTCCAGTCCAGTTGTTGAGAGTAACACCCAGGTACTTTTAGGAGGTCACTGTCTCTATGTGGATAACCAGGATGTTCAACAGTACAGGTGAGGATTATTTCTTGCAGAAATCCACAACCAACTCCTTGGTTTTCTCTGTGATGATCTGGAGGTGATTCTGCTGGCACCAGTCCACTAAGTCCTTGGTCAGTCCCCTGTATTCCCGATCATCTCCCTCTTTAATGAAGCCAACAATAGCTGAGTCATCAGAGAACTTCTGAAGATGGCAGGTTGGAGTGTTGTAATTAAAGTCTGAGGTGTAGAAGGTGAACAGGAATGAAGCCAGGACTGTCCCTTGCTGCAGAGAAGCCTTTTCGACTTATTGTTCTTTGCCCTCCCGTACTGTGGCCTGTTTGCGAGGTAATCTGTTCCAAAGTGTGAAGTGGTGGTTCACTCCGGCATGCCGTAGCACCTACGGCATGCCGGAGTGAACCACCACTTCACCCAGTAGATTGGGCTGGTTGGTGTTGAAATCAGTGGAGAAGAACGTGATCCTCACTGTGCTCCCAGCATTCCGCAGGCGCAGCACCGCTGATTGGAGGAGGTAGATGATGGCGTCCTCCTCACCGATGCTGGGCTGGTAGGCAAACTGTAGCGGGTCCAGTGATGAGCTCGCCAACGGTCGCAATTGGGCGAGGACGAGTCTCTCCAGGGTCTTCATCAAGTGAGACGTCAGCGCCACCGTCTGTAGCTGTTGAGCTCCTTCGGGTGAGCGATCGTGGGCACTGGGACCAGGCATGACGTTTTCCCCAGCTGTGGAACTCTATCCAGCTTCAGGCTCAGGTTGAACATGTGCTGGACAATGACACTCAGCTGGTCGGAGCAGGTCCTGAGGAGTCGGGAACCTGCTGCCTTCTTCACCTTCATCCTCCTTAGTTGGTTCCACACCTGCGTGGTTGTGAAAGATAGGCATGAACCAGGTGGCAGAGTAACGACTGAGGGTGTGGCAACGGTTGAGAGGGCAGTTGTTCATTGCGGGAAACTGGTTGTGAGAGGGGGCAGTGAGGGAGAGTCCACAGTGAGAGGTGCAGCAACAGGTGGAGTTCACGTGGGGTGGGGGCGACAGACATCTTGTCAAACCGATTGATAAAGCGGTTTAGTTAATCTGCCCAGTCCTTGTCTTTCTCTTTCAATGTCACTGGTCTTTTATGGCCTGAGATGTTTTTCAGACAACAGCGACATTGCTGGCTTGCAGCTGCTCCTACTTTTTAATCCTGTAGGACTTTTTCCCCTCTTTGATCTTTCTCCTAAATTGGATCTGCACGGCCTTCAGTTCATCTCTGTTCCCTGACACGAAAGCACTTTTTTCCCCCTTCAGGTTGGCCTTTATGTTGTCGGTGAGTGAATCAATGGCCTCCTCCGTGAATCTCACTGAAGAGCTCCCACCTGGATAAGTCAAAGCAGTCCCACAGAGCCTCTTCTGCCAAATCCTAAAGGCAAATCCAAATCCAATCTTGAGCATTTGAATAGAATAAGTCTTAGATGTTATTGTCTCTGGTAGCACAGATTATATATTGTGTACATGTTGGGAGCAAGGATTTCAGGGAGACAATGTTGAAGTCCCCAGAGATGATGAACAGGGCGTTAGGGTACTGGGTTTGCAGTCTGTTTACAACAGTCATGAGGGCATCGGAGGCTGCGCCACCATTTGCCGTTGTGGGAATGCACGCCGTCACAGCTATCACGCGTGAGAATTCCTTTTGGCTTTTCCTTTCTCGAGTCGCCACAGCGAATCAGTGTCCTCCATCAAACCCGGTTTTGTGCATCCTCTTCTCTCACACCAGCAACTTCATGTCCTCTTTGACAACATCCATAAACGTCCTCAAGGCTCAACATCCTTCTTCCGATATAGTCACTGTCAGTCTGCCCTCTCTTACTTTGTCTCCAAAACCTCTTATGAGTTGTCCCTCTAATATACTCATCCCTGATCCTATCCAACCTTGTCACTCCTAAAGAAAACCTCACAATCTTCATCACTGCTACCTCCATCTCTGCTGGAGGTAGCAGTCTTTTCTTCAGTGCCGCTGTCTCCAGTCCAAAGAACATGGCCGGTCTCAACACCGTTTTATACACCTTTCCTTTCATCCGAGCTGACACCCTTCACATGACACCTGCCATTTTTCTCCAGCCGTTGCAGCCTGCCTGGACACGCTTCATCACCTCTTTTCCACACTCTCCATTGCTCTGGAGATTTGACCCCAAGTACTTAAAATCTTCCTCCTTTTTTATCTCTTCTCCCACTAGCATCATTCTTGGACTTGGGTCCCTCTCATTCACACACATATATTCCGTCTTGCTGCAACTAATCTTCATTCTTCTCCTTTCCAGGGTAAGCTCCACCTCAATAGTTTCTCCCTCAACTTTTCCCTGCTCTCGCTACAGATCACAATGTCATCTGCAAACATCATCGTCCAAGGAGATTCTTGTCTCTTGGTCAGCCTGTCCATCACCAAAGTGAATAAGAAGGGGCTCAGAACTGGCCCCTAGTCGAGTCCCACCTCCACCTTAAATTCCTCCGTCACACTGACAGCACACCTCACAACTGTCTTACAGTCATGATGACATGATGACATGTCTTACACCGCTCTGACATACTTTTCTGTCACTCACACTAGGACAATTTAGAGTGTTTAATCACCCTGCCATGCATGTTTTTTAAATGTGGGAGGAAACCAGAGGACCCGGAGAAAATCCACGCCAGCCCGGGGAGAAAATGCAAACTCCACACAGGGAGGCCGGACCGGGTTTTGAACTCACGACCTCTGCACTGTGTAACCACTTGGATATCAGGCCACCCTTTATTTATTTATTTTTTTATTTATTTTACAACCAATGCTGTGTCTTTTCATATTGTGGCCAGGTTGCATTGGACGGGTACTTTGCTAGAAAATGTTCCTCACAAATTAACATGATCTCAACATTTTTATGGCAATAAAAATATATTGGAAATTCTATATCATAGTTTTGTCACCATGAAAAGACCTACACCAGAAATG
This sequence comes from Hippocampus bargibanti, assembly GCF_051943395.1. NCBI lineage: Eukaryota > Metazoa > Chordata > Actinopteri > Syngnathiformes > Syngnathidae > Hippocampus > Hippocampus bargibanti. The sequence continues at coordinate 2,384,260 of NC_142743.1, read as the reverse complement.
TGACCTGGCATACATCTGCAGGTAATACAACCAAGAGACATCGTCAATAGACCAGGTAACTACGAGATAGACTAACCCACAAGGCCAGGGGTGGCAAACCTTTTGACAGAGGCACCATGTTGATTTTTAAAATTTGAAAGGTGGGCCAAGTCAGCACAAGAATTTATGATGTAGCTGAAGACATTGTTTGTTCTTTTAACAAAACCACTCACTCATCGGACTCTGTGATGAAAGCGTAATACTGTTCTGCCATTTTTAAAAAACATAAAAACAACTAAATATGTTTACAGTCCATACCTGATACCAACAGAAAAAAACAATGAAAGTGTTAACATCGTTTTATTCATGACAACAATGAAACCACTATAGTTATTGAAAATTTCTCCATTGTGGGACAAATAAATGTTTTCTGGTACAGTATATGTCCGGTATGAACGTCTGTATTTGTTAACATCTTTGTGTGACAACACAAGCAACAAAGTGCAACAATATTCATTATTGTCAGCATACAGTACAGGTATATACAATAATACATCCATCTATCCATTTTACAGACGGCTTTATCCTCATTAGGGTCGCGGGGGGTGCGGGTCCCAGCCGTCTTCAGGCACCAAGCGGGGGGCCTGGATTGGTTGCAATCCAATCGCAGGGCACACAGAGACAAAAAAACAGTCACTCTCACACTCCTACCTCGGGACAATTTGGAGTGTTATATCAATCTGCCATGCATGATTTTGGAATGTGGGTGGAAACCGGAGTACCCGCGGAAAACCCATGCAGGCTAGGGGAGAACATTCAAACTCCACACTGCGAGGCCGGGACCGGGTGTCAATAAAGAGTTTGAATGTTTCTCCTTATTCGTAAGTTGGATTGTTGTCAGATCTCCCAGGCAAGTGACACACAGATGTATCCCAGAACTTGTGGAGTCGAGCAAGTCGTGCGATGAACTCCGGCCGACGCTGTGCGGGTCTATGTGAGTCTGCGTGTGTGTGTGTGTGTCTGAGTCTGAGTCCGAATGATGCTGCCCCGATTCTGTCCTGCGAAATTGGAAATGTCAACAGAGCTTCGTGGTGCCTTCTTTGGATTTGTGCTTTCATATCGTTTGATCCAAATCCATTCACATATTGGATGCGCCCGAGACGGGATGGAGAGACCTCGAAGACGAACTGCCCTCATCGCACATGAGCTCAGGAGGTACAACATCGATATTGGCGCACTCAGTGAGACTCGGTTCTCGGGCGAGGATTCACTCACAGAAGTTGGTGAGGGCTACACCTTCTTCTGGAAGGGTCTCCCAGAGAATGAGCGAAGACTACATGGAGTTGGCTTTGCTGTGAAAAGCAGCTTACTCAGTAACATCCCTGAGTCCCCCCAAGGCATCAGTGAACGGCTTATGACCTGGCGTATTCCCCTGGTAAAAGGTCGCTTTGCAACTTTAATCAGCGCCTATGCTCCCACCTTGGATGCTGACGACAACACCAAAGATGCCTTCTACGAGTCCCTGGATGCTACCATATCCAAAAATCCCTGCCTCTGATAAACTTGTTCTGATGGGTGACTTCAATGCCCGAGTAGGTACTGATGCCAGGCTCTGGAAACAAGTAATCGGAAGACACGGGACGGGGAAAATAAACAGCAATGGCCTCCGACTCCTCACTCTGTGCTCTGAGCATCAGTTGATTGTAACTAACACCATCTTTCAACTGAAAAAGAAATACATCACATCATGGATGCACCCCAGGTCCAAACATTGGCACTTACTGGACTACATCATCACAAGGCAACGAGACCAAAATGATGTCTGCATCACACGGGCCATGCGTGGGGCTGAATGCTGGACTGATCACCGACTGATCAAGTCCAGGCTCAAGCTGAGAATTCGACCTCCTCACAAGAAACAGCAACCCCAAAGGCGTCTTAACACCAGGGCCCTGGAGTCCCCAGAGTGAGCAGCCAGCTACCGCAACAAGCTGGCAGAGGGACTTGCCAGCCTGGACAAGGACACCAGTAACGGTGACCTTGATATTGAAAGCAGGTGGAAAAAATTGAGGACAACAATTCATCAAGCTGCCTCTGAGACCATCGGCTTCACTCAGAAACGTCATCAAGACTGGTTCGATAACAGCTCAGCTGCCATACAGGAGCTTTTGGAAGCCAAGCGCAAAGCCCATACCACACTTCTCTCCAACCCTCATTCTCCACTTCTCCTCTCTCACTACAAGGCCATCCGTGGTGAAACACAGAATCAGCTGAGGATGATGGAGAACAAGTGGTGGCTCAGCAATCCCAAGAAATCCAGAGGCATGCAGACAACAGCAACACCCACGCCTTCTATGATGCTGTAAAATCCCTGCACGGCCCACGAAGACAACACATTGTCCCAGTTAAATCTGCAGACGGTTCTGTACTACTGAAGGACAAACAGCTAATACTTGAGCGCTGGGCAGAGCACTTTGACTCCCTGCTCAACCAAGTAAACCCTTCAGACACATCTGTCCTTGACTCCCTCCCAGAGCTTCCATCAGTTCCCTCCCTTGATGAACCTCCTCAGTTCACAGAGGTCCTCTCTGCAATCCGGAGCCTTAAAAACAACAAAAGCCCTGGCCCTGATGGACTTCCAGCTGAGGTCTTCAAGAGCGGCGGTTACCTCCTGACACGGAAGCTTTACCACCTAATCTGCAACATCTGGCGAAACGGGACATTTCCTCAGGAATGGAAAGACAGCAACATTGTTACCATTTATAAAAGGAAGGGGGACAAGTCAGTCTGTGGCAACAGCCGTGGTATCTCCCTACTTTCTGTTGCTGGCAAGATTCTTGCAAAAGTAATGCTGTTCCGTCTTACATTGCACATTACCGAAGACATCCTCCCAGAGACACAATGCGGTTTCAGGAAGGATCGAAGCACTCTGGACATGATCTTCGCTGCGCGCCAAGTTCAGGAGAAATGCAAGGAACAAAACAAGGACCTCTATATCACCTTCATCGACCTTACAAAGGCATTTGAGACAGTTAACCGTGACATTCTCTGGACCATACTGCAGAAATTTGGCGTTCCCTCCAAATTTCTCGGCATCCTAAAACAGTTCCACAGCGGCATGCAAGCAACTGTACTTGTTGGTGGCCAGCAATCTTCCCCGTTCCCTGTGGAAGTCGGGGTGAAGCAGGGCTGTGTACTGGCCCCTGCTATATTCAACCTGTTCCTGATGGCAGCTACGCTCCTCTTCCATAAGTCCATCCAGGAAGGTGGCGGCATACAAATCCAATTCCGCCTGGATGGTAGCCTGTTCAACATCAGACGCCTACAGGCCAAGACCAAGACCCTGATCAGCGACATCCACGAGCTACAGTATGCAGATGATTGTGCTCTGTTGGCCCACAGCCCAGCTGCCATGCAACATGCCCTTGATACCATGTCCTCCGTCTACCGATCACTCGGTCTCGTGATCAATGTAACCAAAACGGAGGTCATGGCAAAAGAGAGTTTTCCTACCCCAGCGTTCACCCTCAGTGGCACACCCCTCAAGGTTGTCCAACAATTCAGCTACCTCGGCACCATTCTAACACCCTCCTGTCTAATTGACGACGACGTCCAGGCCCGCATCCATCAAGCCTCCAAAGCTTTTGGCAGATTGCGTACTCGTGTGTTCGAAAACAACCACTTAAGAACTCCAACAAAAGTCGCAGTCTACCAAGCAGTGTGTGTGTCCACGCTGCTATATGGCGCAGAAGCCTGGACCATCTATCGACGCCATGTGAGACGCCTTGATGCATTCCACATCAGGTGCCTCCAACGAATCCTTTGCATCACCTGGCAGGATCGTGTCCCACACACTGACATCCTTCAACGCACCGCCTCCACCAGTATCGAGGCTATACTGGCAAAGAGGCAACTCCGGTCGGTTGGACATGTCATCCGGATGCCTAGCTGCCGCTTGCCTCGACAGGTGCTTTATGGACAACTCCTGTCAGCGAATAGGAAGCCTGGTGGTCCTAAGCTGCGATACAAAGACCAGCTTAAACAGACTCTAAAGAAATGCAACATCAAGCCCAGCGATCTGGAGTCTGCTGCAGCTAACAGGCCACTGTGGCGTTCCTTATGCCACGAAGGGGTGACACAACTTGAAAACAAACGCACCCAGAGGAGGATCGTGCGGCGCGAGCAAAGACACCTCTGTGCTGCTTCAGTACCGCCTCGCCAGCCCGGTCCTGGCCTCACATGTCCTGAATGTGGCAGGATTTGTGGCTCCAGAATCGGGCTTCATAGTCACCTACAGTGGCATCGACGCCAGCGCCGATAACCACTGTCCAATACCCCACAAAGCAATGGAAGCGACGTCATCTTCGACTTCGATGGACTGCCAAGAGAGTGTGTCTGAGTCCGAGTCCGAATGATGCTGCCCCGATTCTGTCCCGCGACGGGTACTTTTACAGTGGGACCTTGGCTTACGAACGTAATTGGTTCCCAAGCAGAGTGTGTAAGGTGAAAAGTGTGTATACCAAAAATTAATTTCCCATAGGAAACCATTAAAATTAGAATAATCTGTTCCCAGGTACCCATAAAACTTAATTTTCTACTTTCTAATTTTCTAAGCCTCAAAACTACACAAAATATACAGTTTTTAAAGTATAATAAATGTGCTATAGTATTATAATTAAAGAAATAAACTACTATACAATAAAGTCTTTTTATTTACCTTTGTGATGGTCGTTAATGGCTTGATGGAATGGAGTGTCCGGTTTCCTCAGTATTAAACACTTGATGAGGAACAGAGGCTTCAAGGGATCATCTTGAGGAATGATCCCTTGTAGGTGCTTTCGCTGTGATAATTGTATCTAGTTCTTCGTCAATTGTGATATGTTTAGCTTTTTGCATCAAGTGTACAGATGACTTGTGCGGGTTATTTGTGGAGCCTGATTGATGGGATATTTAACCTTCCAGTCTACACTCTGCTTTTGAAATAGTAAAGTTGAAATGGGTCCAAATTTCACTGTTTTCAATCCATTTTCTCATCATTTGACTTGTTTTTTTCACTTTTGTTTTTTGTTTTTTTGTTTCAAGCTCTGTCCTCTCTTTCGTGTGTGTGTGTTTTCTCAATCTCTCTGTCTGCCTGTCTCTTTAATGTTAACCCCCCCCCACACACTGCTGGGTTCTTGACCAATCACGTGGCTTTAACCGACGACTGGGAGCAGGGAATAGAGGACAAAAAAAGTCCCCAGCTATTTCCTTGTTTGCAGAACGGGCTCGTTCACGAACGACACATCACTCATTGTGGCAGCTCCGTGTGTATCCTGAAAAATAGTTCGTATAGCAAGGTAAAATTTTCATAAATGTAACGTTCGTAAACCGAAAAGTTCGTAAGCCGAAAAGTTCGTAAGCCAAGGGGTTTGTAAACTGTACTTGTTGGTGGCCAGCAATCTTCCCCGTTCCCTGTGGAAGTCGGGGTGAAGCAGGGCTGTGTACTGGCCCCTGCTATATCCAACCTGTTCCTGATGGCAGCTACGCTCCTCTTCCATAAGTCCATCCAGGAAGGTGGCGGCGTACAAATCCAATTCCGCCTGGATGGTAGCCTGTTCAACATCAGACGCCTACAGGCCAAGACCAAGACCCTGATCAGCGACATCCACGAGCTACAGTATGCAGATGATTGTGCTCTGTTGGCCCACAGCCCAGCTGCCATGCAACATGCCCTTGATACCATGTCCTCCGTCTACCGATCACTCGGTCTCGTGATCAATGTAACCAAAACGGAGGTCATGGCAAAAGAGAGTTTTCCTACCCCAGCGTTCACCCTCAGTGGCACACCCCTCAAGGTTGTCCAACAATTCAGCTACCTCGGCACCATTCTAACACCCTCCTGTCTAATTGACGACGACGTCCAGGCCCGCATCCATCAAGCCTCCAAAGCTTTTGGCAGATTGCGTACTCGTGTGTTCGAAAACAACCACTTAAGAACTCCAACAAAAGTCGCAGTCTACCAAGCAGTGTGTGTGTCCACGCTGCTATATGGCGCAGAAGCCTGGACCATCTATCGACGCCATGTGAGACGCCTTGATGCATTCCACATCAGGTGCCTCCAACGAATCCTTTGCATCACCTGGCAGGATCGTGTCCCACACACTGACATCCTTCAACGCACCGCCTCCACCAGTATCGAGGCTATACTGGCAAAGAGGCAACTCCGGTCGGTTGGACATGTCATCCGGATGCCTAGCTGCCGCTTGCCTCGACAGGTGCTTTATGGACAACTCCTGTCAGCGAATAGGAAGCCTGGTGGTCCTAAGCTGCGATACAAAGACCAGCTTAAACAGACTCTAAAGAAATGCAACATCAAGCCCAGCGATCTGGAGTCTGCTGCAGCTAACAGGCCACTGTGGCGTTCCTTATGCCACGAAGGGGTGACACAACTTGAAAACAAACGCACCCAGAGGAGGATCGTGCGGCGCGAGCAAAGACACCTCTGTGCTGCTTCAGTACCGCCTCGCCAGCCCGGTCCTGGCCTCACATGTCCTGAATGTGGCAGGATTTGTGGCTCCAGAATCGGGCTTCATAGTCACCTACAGTGGCATCGACGCCAGCGCCGATAACCACTGTCCAATACCCCACAAAGCAATGGAAGCGACGTCATCTTCGACTTCGATGGACTGCCAAGAGAGTGTGTCTGAGTCCGAGTCCGAATGATGCTGCCCCGATTCTGTCCCGCGACGGGTACTTTTACAGTGGGACCTTGGCTTACGAACGTAATTGGTTCCCAAGCAGAGTGTGTAAGGTGAAAAGTGTGTATACCAAAAATTAATTTCCCATAGGAAACCATTAAAATTAGAATAATCTGTTCCCAGGTACCCATAAAACTTAATTTTCTACTTTCTAATTTTCTAAGCCTTAAAACTACACAAAATATACAGTTTTTAAAGTATAATAAATGTGCTATAGTATTATAATTAAAGAAATAAACTACTATACAATAAAGTCTTTTTATTTACCTTTGTGATGGTCGTTAATGGCTTGATGGAATGGAGTGTCCGGTTTCCTCAGTATTAAACACTTGATGAGGAACAGAGGCTTCAAGGGATCATCTTGAGGAATGATCCCTTGTAGGTGCTTTCGCTGTGATAATTGTATCTAGTTCTTCGTCAATTGTGATATGTTTAGCTTTTTGCATCAAGTGTACAGATGACTTGTGCGGGTTATTTGTGGAGCCTGATTGATGGGATATTTAACCTTCCAGTCTACACTCTGCTTTTGAAATAGCAAAGTTGAAATGGGTCCAAATTTCACTGTTTTCAATCCATTTTCTCATCATTTGACTTGTTTTTTTCACTTTTGTTTTTTGTTTTTTTTGTTTCAAGCTCTGTCCTCTCTTTCGTGTGTGTGTGTTTTCTCAATCTCTCTGTCTGCCTGTCTCTTTAATGTTACCCCCCCCCCCCCACACACTGCTGGGTTCTTGACCAATCACGTGGCTTTAACCGACAACTGGGAGCAGGGAATAGAGGACAAAAAAAGTCCCCAGCTATTTCCTTGTTTGCAGAACGGGCTCGTTCACGAACGACACATCACTCATTGTGGCAGCTCCGTGTGTATCCTGAAAAATAGTTCGTATAGCAAGGTAAAATTTTCATAAATGTAACGTTCGTAAACCGAAAAGTTCGTAAGCCGAAAAGTTCGTAAGCCAAGGGGTTTGTAAACCGAGGTCCCACTGTATACCTATTTTCATGCGTGGGAAATGTGTCAGGCTGAGACGCACATCAAAGACATCAAAGGGTTGAAAAGCACACTTCAAAGGCGTACACACGTCAGCGCAGCGGTGCGCACGTGTGACGCCACAGGTCTCCCCTCCTGGATCCGAAGTCGGTGAAAGCGATGAAGGAAAAATAAAGAAAAGCCAAGTCATTCAGCTACACGGAGAGGCCAGGCACGATGACGGTCGATCACCGGGCATGGCGGGCGTCGATGGGGAGGTGGCCGAGGAAGTTTCGTGGTGCCTGAATTCGTTATATGGGAGCACGACAATGAGTGCTCTACGACTGACGGTTTTAGTTGATCGGTGGAAACTTTCCTCAAGTCGAATCCGGAACGTCTCACCGCAGAGTCATTCGGCTGGGGTCGGTCAAGTCAGGGAATCGATGAGGGAACGTGAGGACGAAGGAGCGTGGGGTTGGTCGTGCTGCCAGGCACAGACAGGCCGGTCATATGCGACAGTGACGTTGACCGCGCTGCCATGGCGCTCTGCAGGAGACTGAGGAAGTACACTTACGTCAGTGGCTGAGTCGACCATGAAGCGTCTTCCCGATGATAGCCGATCGTGGACATACAATGTCCGATCGTGAACATAAACGATGCAGCTAGTTGCAGAGTTGCCAGGCGAGTTGAATGGTGTTGGCCATCGAGGGTGCGGCAGGTTTCACGATGGTGGGCGGAGCGCCCACGGGTGGTGGCGGCCCATCGGGAGCTCGGCTTGAGGGGTCTTGCTGTGAAGATGGCGGGTTCACGGGCGGCTGAGAAATCTGTTCCTTTCCATTCGGAGAGTTGATTGGGCTGAGGAGGAGAAAAAATGGCTAGCTCGCCAATAAAAAAGTTTGAATCTTTCTCTTTATTCGTAAGTAGGTTCGTTGTTAAATCTCCCAGGCAAGTGACACACATGTGTATCCCAGAGCTTGGTCGTGGCGTGGAGTCAAGCAAATATCATGCTGTGAACTACGTCCGACGCTGTGCGGGTCTCTGCGAGTCTGCGTGCGTGTGTGTCGGAGTACGAGTCTGAATGATTCTGCCCTCTCTGTCCCGCAACGGTTGCGTCAGGCTGAGATGCAAATCAAAGACATCAAAGGGTTGAGAGGCGCACTTCAAAGTCGTACACACGTCAGCGCCGCGCTGCCCACGTGTGACGCCACAAACATTTAAACTCCACACTGGTAGGCCGGGACCGGGAGTTGAACTCACAACCTCTGCACTGCGAACCCACCGTGTTAACCACTTGTATACCGGGCCCCTGTAAAACAAATTCATAATAAAAAACAGACCAAAGTATACAGATCTTTTCACTCATATTTTCTAACTTTGACTCAATCAGCACTCATGACAGCATTACTCAGCTGACGTCGTGCATCGAACTTTGGAAACTAGCCAGGGGACGCTTTGAAGTCTTCGATGCTCATAGTTAGCACGATGGAGCTTGCCTCCTCTCTATTGGCAGTCTAGTTTGCGAAACGCTTTTTTAACAAGACAACAATCAAACCATTCCAGGACACCAGTGAATTTACTCGACTGTCAGTTGAACCTCAAGCAATTTGCTCTGAGCATAGACATTGTCAGAATTAGTCTCAGCAGGAATCACTTTCTTATTTTCAAAGTCTCTAGATTTTAATCTTCTTTAAACGTCTCCTAAATGTTTCCATCCATCCATTCTATCAATTTTCTGTACCGCGTTATCCTCATTAGGGGGGCGGGGGGCGCTGGAGCTTATTCCAGCCGTCTTCGGGCACTTGACAGGGGACACCCTGGATTGGTTTCCAGACAATCGCAGGGCATACAGAGACAACAAAACATCCATGCTCACACTCATACCTTGGGAAAATTTGGAGTATTCAATCAGCCTGCCATGCATGTTTTGGGAATGTGGGAGAAAACCGGAGTACCTGGAGAAAACCCACGCAGGCCCGAAAAGAGCATGCAAAGTCCACCCAGGGAGCCCGGACCGGGTATCCTGAATGTTTCATACTTTGTAACCCGCTTTGTTTATTCAGATACATATCACCTTATCTCACGCAATCATGACTGTTCCCCTTCCTCTGGATGCCATGATTTCCAAGACACAAATGTAAATGAATAAAATTAAAAGCTTTCGCAATTCCAATAAAACTCACTGCAATCAAGAATCACTTGGATGTCTCGTTTTGAATCCAATTATAGAAAATAATGACACGGACACACTTGTATCAAGAGGGAGTCGCCTGAGTTGCCTGCTGCTGCTGGCTTCCCAAACTTTCGTAGTAAATCGATCATTCATGTAATATAGTAATTGAACATAATTATTATTCTTATTTTTTTTTAAACCTGGTTTGTTAAATTCCTTTATCACAGAGTGGGATTTCTTCCTTTATATCTCTCCCTCTCTCTTTGTCTCCTCTTCTCTCCCTGTGCTCTGCAACTTCAAGTAACTGCACAACCTGGCGATGAATGCCCACCATTACATATCCAAATGAAATGAATCCAATAATTAATGTCGAATCTCAATTGTGTATCAACCTTTGACAGGCCGCACTCTAAAGACCAAGGGGCTGGATCTGGCCCTCTGGCCTTATTTTGCCCACCACTACCCTTTTCCTTCACTGCTGATGACATCAAGTCAGGCAGCGGACTTTTGAGAAGACTTACCACCAAATTCTTCTTTCTGACGGAAAGCAGAGAAATCTGTTTTTTTTTTTCTCTTGGTCTGATACCCCTACCTGTCAACCCGAGGCGGTTGACAATCTTACAAATAATGGTATCTACCCTTACAAAATGGCGACTAATCTTACGTTTTATGTAGCATATGTAATATGAAACAAAATAACTATTTTCTGAAATAATATTATTTATTAGTAAATACCCTGTTTCAATAAAAGAACAATGTCTTCAGCTACATCATGAATTCTAAAATGTAAGAATAGTTTTTGTTGTCATTATATATAGCATTTAATCACAACAATTAGTGGCCATTTCAATCATCTCTTTCGATGGTTCCACTTCATGGCACTTCAGCTTTCAATTCAGTTTGATCTTAAAGGACAACGACGTCACTTTTTTGTTCCTTAACTGACATTAGAAAAACGTTTTATAGCATCTAAAATACCCAAAACACGCAGTATGATATTTTTATTCAAATGCAAAACACCAATAAAATTGACTTAAAGTGTCCAAAATCTGCAAAAAAATTGACCTGCGAATTGGGCATTTTCAGAAAGTCCCGCCCCCAGTTTGTGGCGTCACGCGAAGACGTCTTGCATTGCTTGAGAATCAAAATAATGGCTTCAGATTCGGAGAATATGCCTTCTTGTTACACCTCCAGTTATGAATATGATTCAAATAGTTCTGAAGAGGAAAGCATACATGTTTGCAATTGATTAAAGAATTTATTCCATGTCATTTTGAGGCAACATTGGGGACAAACGATCACCAGAAAAGAGTCAAAGTCAGCTTTATTGTCAAATATGCTAATACGTCTGTGTAAGCTCTCAGTCGTACAGGATGGGGGGGCAGGGGACCCCTCCCTGTGGCCCCACTGAGAGTAGGGACCTATCATAGCTGTGTCCGGCGCCACCATGTCTGGACATTAGGGATATATTTCTTGATTCTGCACTATGTACAGTCTTGTTTATAGAACGGTTTTTGCACATCTACATTTGCACAGTATACAGTTGACATTTCTATTTTGTTATGCTTAGAATATCTTGTTTTCTATCCTTTCACTCCCACCCCAACCCCATCCCTCTTCAATTGCTGCTGTGGACTGCAAATTTCCCCATTGCGGGACGAATAAAGGTATTCTGATTCTGATTCTGATTCTGATTCTGATATATAAATGGGGCCGATACGACCAGTCAGACTTTAGTTCGCTGACGAAGCCTCTTGGATAGGAGGCGAAACGTCCGAAACCTTCACTTTTGTACAGATGACGGCTGAAGAAACCTTCTCATCAAATATGCTAATATGCATGACATACAGCACAGATGAAATTAATGTCCTCTCGGACCCAGCGTGCAAGGCACTAATAACGTGGCTAAAAAGACATACAATTGACAACAGACAATACATGTAATTTCTGAATGTAAAGTGAGGTAGTGTCGGAGGTAAAGTGAGGTAGTGACGTATGTAAAGAGAGGTAGTGACGTATGTAAAGTGAGGTAGTGACGTATATAAAGCGACGTAATGTAGTAATGCAAAAACAAACAAGAAAGGGTTGAAGTGGTTGAAGTGAGGTCTTGCAGAAAAAAAAATGAGAAAGAACAAAACATAGAGTTCAGGATGATAGTACAGCGTGTAGCGTGTCCTCAGAGTTGAGAGAGGCACAAAATGGCGACCTCCTGTGGCCACCTCCGTTTCCACAGGCTGATAAATTCCTTATATTGAGCTTGGACACCCTCTTCTGGCGGCTTTTGGGTGCAACACAAGGATTTCAGACCAAACAATACAGTAAAATACATTGACATGATGGAAGGGCTGCTACAATGTGTCAAAATACGCTCAGTAGAAGTCATTTGAAGCCATTTTACAAATTATGGACACAACTTGTCCGGAGACGTCGGTTGTCCTTTAAGATAGTTTGTGAGTGTGTCTACTCCCATTGATTTACTCTATCCATCCATCCATTTTCCGTCCCGCTTATTCCTCATTCGTGTCGCGGAGGGTGCTGGAGCCTATCCCAGCCGTCTTCGGGCACTCGGCGGGGGACACCCTAAATTGGTTGCCAGCCAATCGCAGGCCACACAAAGACAAACAATAGTCACTCTCACACTCACACCTAGGGACAATTTGGAGTGTTCAATCTGCCTGCCATGAATCTTTTTGGAATGTGTGAGGAACGCAGTGGACCCGGACAAAACCCACGCGGGCCGGGCATGTGGGCCGGGCATGCGGGCCGGGCACGCGAACCGGCGACCTCTGTACTGTTCCAATGGGCCGTCTTTCCTATAATAAGTATAATTTTTTATGATGTGTGAAAATGCAAGTTCACTGTCTGAAAATCTGGCTTCACCTGTACCTTTCAGATTTTTTTTTTCCAGAATCACAGTTCACAGGTACGTAAGCTTGGGTAAAATACAGTCCATCATTAACAATAATTTTGTACACAAAATTAAATAGCTCAATTGATAAAGTTAATTTACCGATGCAATCTTCAAGCCAGGAAACATTTATTTTGTTAATTCTGAGAATGATCAGCAACATTTGCAAGCAAGTTGTGTTCGGCAAAAAAATGGCAGAACAATATTTTGCTTTCGTCACAGAATCCGATGAGTATGTGGCAAAAATTGTTCATTGATAGGCTAGTTGCTTTTCACGCTAATTGCAACGCGAGATTCTTGCGATCAAACGGGTACTCACCAATTCGGAGAATTGTCTCGTTGCTGTAACGATTACAAAAACATCACGGAAAACATACACATTTTTAATGTATGCCATACGCGTTTAAAAATCTCCGCTCACTGGTACAAATTATGCCAAAACCATACAATTTGACAGGTATCGATACCATCAACACTCAACAGCTAATAATGTAGATATTTTTCAGCAAATGTAATGCCATAGAGAAATGCAGACTCTCTTGAAGCTTTTCACTAAGTACTGGCAATGAGGATTTCTACTGAAAAAAATCATTAATATTTTACTGTTGTAGGCCCAGTTTTATAGAGCAAAATAACGCCTCATCTGCACTCAACCCAGCTGGGTAGCACTGACACCGTACAATCTTTGTGATCATACAATACAATTCAAAACTGAATAAACACAGTTGTTCTGAATTTTTTGACTCATTGTATTCATATTTGTTTTCAATGTGCAAGGCGGCTTACAGCTAGCATGCGGAATGATTGCATTGAATCTAAAATGCATTCATGACCTTATACACCAGCAATCTTTCTTAATCCGTTATTTTGCAGCGGTGTTCGCGCCATGGACATCTGTAGCTCATAAAGATCTTTACATTTTCGTGTATCACATGTGTGCTCAACTTAGGAACTGTGAGTCTGAGTGTCATGATTGCCCTTACAACTGTAATGTTACATTGATGTATAAGGGAGAGTTAAGAAAAACAAACAAATAAATAATCAAAAAACTGTTGTTTTTTTTTCTTTCAAAAATTTCTCCAGTATTAATAATTTTTATTTGACATAGCTTTTGATAAACTATGTGTTATTTTGACATTACATGCTTGGATGTTTTATAGATGAAAATATATTAAAAAAATATTTTCAAAGGGCATGAGAAAATAGGGAAATTATTAGGCCCCAAAACCCCTGTGAACCTAATGAGGAACACGCGGTAAGGAAAATGGATGGATGAATGGAAATTTAATGTGAATTTGTAAAAATGTTGTGTTATGTCAATGACATAGTGACAAAAAAGCATGATTTAACCGTAATAATATAAGTATGAGTCACTGCTACGAGATTAAGGAATTATATCACAGATTAGGCTGCCATTTGTGTTATTTCCATGAACGGAATTAACCTCCCGTAATCCACATCTGACATTATCACCAGATGGATATGAATAGAATGAAATTGCATTTGCATACGAAACTACGAAATCACCCGACTACTCACATTCAAATTTCACAAGGAATGTTTTTACATTTCTGGCTGAGACAAAAATATTAAACATGGTAAAATGTAGAAAGGTTATATAGTCCTTTCAGAACAAATATGTGAAATACAGCGTCACAATGTACTGTATGTCTTGAGTGTGTTAGTGGTGTTGCATCAAGTGGGCTGAACAGAGGGCTTAACGACTACATAAAATAAACAAATATGTAAAGAAGGTGCAGGTGAGGAAGATGAAAACCCAACGGCAGAAGTGAGGACAAAATGGTGCAAATTGAAAAAGGAAGATTTTTGCATGACTTTTAGGAAGGAGTGAAGACAAGCACTGGGTGGGCAAGAGGTCCTTCCAGATGACTGGCAAACTACAGCGAACATAATCAGAAAGACAGGTAGGAAAGTACATGGTGGATTAACTGGAAGAAAGGTAGATACGGAGACATGGTGGTGGAATGGGGAGGTGCAGGAGTGTATACAAAGAAAGAGGTGAGCAAAGAAGAAGTGGGACTCGGAGAGGACGGAAGAGATCAGACAGTAGTACAAGGAGATGCAGCACACGGTTAAAGTAAAGGTGGCAAAGGCCAAACAAGAGGCCTATGATTACTTGTATCCTCGGATGGACAGCAACGAAGGCTAGACTGAGCTTTACAGGCTGGCGAGACAGAGAAACAATGATGGAAAGAACCTGCAGCAGGTTAGGGTGATGAAGGATAGAGATGGCAATGTATTAACAGATGCCAGTAGTGTGATGGCAAGATGGAAGGAATACTTTGAAGAATTGATGAATGGGGAAAATGAGAAGGAATAAAGAGTAGAAGACGTGACTGTTGTGGACTAAGACGTAGAAAACATTAGCAAGGACAAAGTGAGGAGGGCGCTGAAGAGGATGAAGTGGGAAAATGCACTCGGCCTGATGGTTTACCAATCGAGGTATGGAAGTGTCTTGGAGAAGTGGCAGTGGTGTTTCTGATTGGGTTGTTCAACAAGATCTTCAATGGTGAGCAGATGCCTGAAGAATGGAGACAAAGTGTACTGGTCCCCATTTTTAAGAACTGGGGAGATGTGCAGAGTTTTAGTAACTACAGAGGAACAAATTTGATGAGCCATGCAATGAAAGTGTGGGAAAGAGTACTTGAAGCTAGATTAAGAGCAGAAGTACACATTTGTCAGCAGCAGGCTGGCTTCTTGCCAAAAAAGAGTACGACAGATGCAGTGTTTGCTTTAAGAATGCTGATAGAGAAGTACAGAGAAGGCCAGAAGGAATTGCATTGTGTCTTTGTAGATCTGGAGAAAGCGTATAACAGGGTGCGCAGAGAAGAGCGATGGTATTACATGAGGAAGTCTGGAGTGACAGAAAAGTATGTCAGAGCGGCGCAAGACATGTATCATGACTGTAAGACAGTTGTGAGGCGTGCTGACGAAGGAATTCAAGGTGGAGGTGGGACTCCACCAAGGGTCAGCTCTGAGCCCCTTCTTATTCGCTATGGTGATGGACACGCTGACAGACAATGTTAGACAACAATCTCCTTGGACCATGATGTTTGCAGATTGTCGATATTGCGATCTGTAGCGAGAGCAGGGAACAGGTGGGGGAGAAACTACAGAGGTGGAGGTATGCACTGGAATGGAGAGGATGAAGATCAGTCACAGCCAAACAGAATGTGTGTGAATGAGAGGGATCCGAGTGCAATAGTGATGCTACAGGGAGATTTGATAAAGAAGGTGGAGTATTTTAAATACTCTGAGTCAACTGTACAGAGCAATGGAGAGTAAGGAAAAGAGGTGAAGAAGCGTGTGGAGACAGGCTAGAATGGCTGGTTGAAAATTTTGGTGTGATGTCTGATAGAAGGGTTTCAGCTAGGATGAAAGGAAATGTGTATAAAACAGTGGTGAGAGTAGCCATGATGTTTGGACTGGGGACAGTGAAACTGAAGAAGAGATGAAGATGTTGAGGTTTTCTTTGGGAGTGACCAGTTTGGATAGGATCAGGAATGAATATATCAGAGGGACAACTCATAATAGAGGCTTTGGAGAGAAAGTCACAGGTGCCAGACTGAGATGGTTTGGACGTGTCCAGAGGAGAGAGACTCACTATATCAGGAAAAGGATGCAGAGCCTTGAACTGCCAGCAAGGAGACCGAAAGGAAGACCAAAGAGGAGGCTTATGGATGTTGTCAAAGAGGACAGGAAGGTAGCCGTTGTCAGAGAAGAGGATGCACAAACCCGGGAGATGGAGGACACTGATTTGCTGTGGTGACTCCTGAAGGGAAAAGCTGAAAGGAAAAGAAGATGACGTGCACGATCCACCATGACATCCCTGATCGCTCATGCATATTAGCATATTTCACAATAATGCTAACTTTGACTTTGACTCTGACTTCAGGCGGGGCTCTCCAACTCTCACTGAAGATTTTCACAAGCGAATATGAAGTGGTTGGGATGAGAATCAGCACCTCTAAATCTGAGACAGTTGTCAGTCAGAAAAGGGTTGAGTGCCCTCTCCTGATCGGGGAGTGATCTTGCCTCAGTGGAAGAGCTTA
This sequence comes from Hippocampus bargibanti, assembly GCF_051943395.1. Taxonomy (NCBI): domain Eukaryota; kingdom Metazoa; phylum Chordata; class Actinopteri; order Syngnathiformes; family Syngnathidae; genus Hippocampus; species Hippocampus bargibanti. The sequence continues at coordinate 2,367,429 of NC_142743.1, read as the reverse complement.
GGTATCTCTGAGTGTTGTTCACGAAGAAGGGTAGGAGGGAGCGAGAGATCAACAGGCAAAATCGGTATGGCGTCTTCTGTGATGCGTACTTTGTACCGATCTGTCGTGGTGACGAAGGAGCTGAGCCAAAAGGCGAAGCTCTCAATTTACCGTTCGATCCACGTCCCAACCCTGGTCACGTGCTATGGGCTTCCTCCTTCGGCTGTCCGGGCTCTCGCTTGGAGATAAGGTGAGAAGCTCAGTCATCCGGGACTGGCTCAGAATCTAACTGCTTCTCCTCCACATTGAGCGGAACCAGATGAGGATGCCTCATGGACGCCTCCTTGGTGCGGTGTTCCTGGCATGCCCCACTGGCAGAAGATGTTGGAGATGACTCAGCTGGCCCGGGAACGCCTCGCAATCTGCCATGAAGAACTGGAAGAAGTGGCTGGGGAGATGGAAATCTGGTTTTCCCTACTGAACTGCTGTCCTCGCGACCTGAACCCAGATAAGCGGCCGAAGATGGCTGGATCAATGGATGGAGGTTATAAATCAGATTAACTGTAAAAAAGATTTGAAAGGATATGCATGAGTATCACTACTTTCAAAATTAATTGGTTTTGCAAAAAAAAATCTTAACTAGAAAATGTAAGCAGAGATATATTTGACATGTGCATACTAATTTGTTTCAAGTCCCCCCTGCCCTCCCCAAAAGCTAGGACGTAAATATGTTCTTAACCATCAAAATACATAAACGTATGTGGAAAATACAGGTTACTTACATTTTTGCATAAAGGCGGTTGTGCATCGTTTGAAAAAAAGTAAATAAAACGATGGTCATTTAACATTTAATTGTGCTTTAAATCATCATTTTCTATCCTCTTTCGTCCTGTGTTCCCTCTCAGAAGTGTTTTGCCTGGTGCTTTGGTACAAATGGATATAAGGGCGCTTGCTTTCTGGCTTTTAACAATCCTTGCTATTACACACATTTTACACTCGCGATAGAACACCAAAAATCAAAGCTTTCTGAGCATCAAATCACCAATACAGTAATTGGAATATTAATTTAATTATTTTTGGGAGAATGATAACTCATTGCTATTTTAAAATCATATACCCATCACTGTTTGTTGGTAAGACATGATTAGTGACAAAACCTTTTTTGTGTACTGTATTTACAGGACGAGTTCTACACTACGTCTTCTGCAGTCCACCTTCCAGTCCTTTTTTCATCTTCTTCCTCTCTGCCTACATTTCTTCCTGTCAACTCAGCTGTTACACAGCATGCCTCAATGTTTGCCAGCAACAACAGTGGAAGCATTATGGAAGTGAATGAGCGACGTCCATACTGCTCGCTCAGTAAGTCCCACAAGGACAAGGAGGCAGCATACCTTGGTGAGACAGTTGATATCTCTTAATTAATTTGTTCCATTCATTAATGCATTCCCGAATGGATGCCTGGGTGCTTGCAAAGTATTCTTTAAATATGTCAGTCCTTTGTTGCTCCTGTGTTACTACTGTATGAAACAAACACTACTTCAGTGACTGAATACCAACATCATCCCATGTGTTCGACATTTTTCTTCCACTTGTGTCATTTGAATTCACCAGGAGACAATGAAAAGTGTGCCATTGGCCACCAAGAAGTGCGTGTCCCAACTCAGAAGTCTTACACTTCCAGTGAGACAGTCAAGGTCCTTAACCAACAACAGGACAATACTAGGTGAGAAATCAAATTACGCTCATACGTAGTCACACGAGGCCTTACTACTACATAGTAGTGACTTGCATTGGCATGGTTGTACTCACATTCTTTCAAGAACAAGTTACGTCTCGATAATGTACAATGTGCTGGGCAGTAGCAGTTCAGAGCACGCTCTACCAGGATGCTAATAGTGACTAAAACATTTGTGATTACCCATTATTACATGACTACATTGGATGTTCGCATATGTCGTGTTATTATTAGAGAGTAGATTAGAGGGACCGTAGTTTGATTTTTTTTTAAGTGCTATCATAATCCGGCCCGGTAGTCGAGTGGTTAGTACGCCGGCTTCACAGTGCAGAGGTCTCCCTGTGTGGAGTTTGCATATTCTCCCCGAGCCCACGTCCAAAAACATGCATGGCAGGGAGAACCCTTCAAATTGCCCCCTAGTTGTTAGTGTGAGAGTGAAAAGTTGTTCACTCTCACGCCCTGCGATTGGCTGGCAACCAATTCAGGGTATCCCCCGCTAAATGCATGAAGACGGTTGGTATAGGCTCCAGCACCGCCCCGCGACCCTAATGAGGAATAAACAGTACAGATAATGGATCGATGGATGGATGGATGGAAGGAAGATGTTTGTGTTGTCATAGCTGTCAGCAATATGCAGAACATTTCGACATGTCCGGCTTGAGTGAACGCTGCCGTGGATGATGCCGCATCTGGTTGCCGCGTCTGACTGCCGCGTGTCACCTCTCGTCACCGTTCGGGGCGCGCCCCGCCCCTCCTGTCACCTTCTCCGCTGCTCCCTGGAGACGGCCCCTCCCATCATCACTCACCTGGGTTCCCACAGCTGTTTGTCATTCCTTTCATTGTGCCTTCTGACTATATTTGCCGATCGCACATTACCGTCTCCGTCGGAATATTGAGAAAGCTACCCTCGCGACTTCCCTACTGTCAGGTCTGCATTTTTCCGTTGATCCTCACTCATCTCCTCCAGTTGTTATTTTTTGGCATATGTGTCTCAGCAAAGACTTTCTGTTCCGGAGTTCTGTCTCACCGTGTATTTTTGGATCCAACCTCCCCGCTTTCCATCGTCGCTTGCGTCCAGCCCTCAAGCCTCAAGCGATGTTACACCGCGTCTGGCTGCCAGATTAAAACAAGGGATACACTGTGTTGTTACAGTAGTTTACATTATACTGTCAATTCTCAATGGTTATTTTAATTTTTACCATTTTAGGAGAGACCTGCTCAAAATGATTGTGTCCAATTCAGAATAAATCCAATTAAAGATGTGAGTTGGGCGTGTCAGTGTCCCTCCTCTGCAAGACTAATAAAGGCTAATCCAATCCAAACGTGTTTGCCATTAAAAAAAAATGTTGCGTCACTTTGAGAGCTTTGAAAGGCGCTTAAAAGGAAATGTATTATTATTATTATTATTATTATTATTATTATTATTATTATTAATTGCATAAATAGTGAAGATGAAACACCACATGTATTTAAAGCGCCATACTAGACGTTCAAGGTATGCACAAGTGACGAAATACATCATGGATGAGTTGAAAGTCATAATTTCCCAGCCCTAACAACATGAACACTGTGTAGTAGTGGCTCGGTTGTCATCTGGCAGCCACAGCTGGAAGGGAGTGTGTTTCCCATCTTCGCCTGAATTCTATAACAGATTGTGTCGACACATTCAGGAGCATGGTCCTGTTTTTGTTTTGATTCATTATAAAAGAACAATTCAATTAATAAGATTTGTCTTTTACGAAGAGATTTAAGTATGATAGCTAAACTACTGAATGAGTCCGAACTATGGACAAATGGGTGCCAGAGAGTCACTGCTTGCAGCAAAAGTCAAAGTCAGCTTTATTGTCAAATATGCTAATATGCATGACATACAGCACAGATAAAACTAATATCCTCTTGGACCCAGCGTGCAAGGCACTTATAACGTGGCAAAAAAAGACATACAATTGACAACAGACAATACATGTAATTTCTCAATGGAAAGTGAGGTAGTGTCGTATATAAAGTGAGGTAGTGACATATGTAAAGTGAGGTAGTGACGTATGTAAAGTGAGGTAGTGTCATATATAAAGTGACGTAATTGTCACGGTTTGCAAGGTGGTGATGGCGGGTGCGGATCCCGAAAAGCAGGCAGGAGGGAGCAGGAGGTTGTGTTTGATAAATTGTATTAGAATAAAGTCAGCAGGAACAAAATCTAAAACATCAAAATCTTCTGAACAGAAAAAACAACGTATCAAAAGAAAACCAAGATTAAAAGTCCACCAAGATTAAACAAACACATGTACTGCACACATGCATACAATTGCATACAACAGCATACAATGTGTTCAACAGCATACAAGGACATTTAACAATTACCCGACCCCGAATGGTCGTGCCGGGGGTCCTTTTGAGTGTCACTGATTGGAAACGACCAGCACCTGTGCAGGTGGGGCTGACAGCGCCCCCCGTTGGTCGCCAACCAGATCATGATAGTAATGTAGTAATGCAAAAACAAACGACAAAAAAGGGTTGAAGTGAGGTCTTGCAGAAAAAAACGAGAAAGTACAAAAAATAGAGTTCAGGATGATAGTACCGCGTGTAGCGTGTACTCAGAGTGCGATGAGTGTGGCAGTGGGAAGGGGCAGGGGGCAGGGCTGGGAGGGAGTTGAGTCTCCAGACTGCCTAGTGGCAGAAACTGTCCTTGAGCCTGCTGGTCTTGGCTCGGAGACTCCGCAGTCTCCTACCCAATCGCAGCAGGCTGAAGAGGCTGTGGGAGGGGTGGGTGGGATCGTGAACGATTCTGATGGCTCTGCGGGTGAGGCGGGTGTTGTAAATGTCCTGAAGGGGGAGAAGAGAGACACCGATGATCTTCTCAGATGTCCTCACGATGTGTTGCAGAGTCTTACGGCAGGCAGGTTGGGCCGATATGCAAACTGGAAAGGGTCATGGTTGGGAGAGGGCAGCCTTGATGTGGTTCATAACTAGCTGCTCAAAGCACTTCATGAGGATGGGAGTGAGTGCGACCGGGCGGTAGTCGTTGTGGCAGGTGGGGGATGACTTCTTTGGGACCGGGATGATGGTGGTGGCTTTGAGGCACGTGGGCACAATAGCCTGGTTCAGAGAGGTGTTGAAGATTTCTGTGAAGACATCTGTGAGCTCCTCAGTGCAGTCTCTCAGGACACATCCAGGAATGCCGTCGGGACCCGGGGCTTTGCGTGCGTTGGGCCCTCTGAGAGATCGCCTCATGCTGTCCTGGGACAGTGTCAGCACCTGGTCGCCGAGAGGTAGTGGGGTCTTCTGTGCTGAAGTGCTGTTATCTGCCTCGAAGCGGGCGAAGAAGTCATTCAGCTGGTTCAGCAGAATGGTGGAGTTCTCGCAGGTCTGTGCAGAGGGCTTGTAGTCTGTGATGGTCTGTATCCCACGCCGCAGGTTCCTGGTGTCTCTGCTGTCTCTGAAGTGGTTGGCGATCCTCCTGGAGTGCTGTCTCTTGGCCATCCTCATGCTGCGTTACAGGTTGGCCCTGGCTATCCTCAGGCCCAGCTCATCGCCAGCTTTGTAGGCAGCGTTCCGAGCCCTAAGGAGCCTGTGGACTTCACCCGTCAGCCATGGCTTCTGGTTGGCCCGGATGGTGACATATCTGGTGATAGTCATCCATGCACTTCCTCGTGTAGGAGGTAACAGAGTCTGTGTACCCTTGGAGGTCTATAGTGTTGTCGTAGGTGGCCGCTTGTCTGAACATGTTCCAGTCGGTGTTGGAGAAGCAGTCTTTGAGTGCCTCTGACGAGCCGTCCGGCCACACCCTTATCTGCTTCTTGACTGGTTTGACGACTTTGACAAGTGGCATGTATGCGGGCATTAACATTATAGTGGAGTTGTCCGAAGCTTCTAGGTGGGGCAGGGGGTAGGCTTTGTAGGCTCCTTTGTGTGTGGTGAAAACATTGTCCAGAATTTTATTACCTCTAGTCGGAAAGTTAATGTGTCCATGGAGTTGTGGTTGGCATGGTTGAAATCGCCAGCCAGGATAAGGAAAGCATCTGGGTGGGCTGTCTGTTGCTCCCTGATGTGCTGGTAGAGTTCATTCAATGCCGCGCTCCTGTTGTTAATTGAGCTCGGGGGGATGTAAACTCCTACCAGCAGTATGGCATTAAATTCCTTCAGGAGGTAAAATGGCCGACATTTTATTACCATACGCTCAATCAGTGGTGAGCAGTGTTTGTATACCACAAGAGTGTTGCGGCACCGGGCATCTCTGATGTAAACACAGAGTCCCTCGCCGCGAGTCTTCCCGCCCTCACTCGAGTGCTCTGTCTGCCCGGAAGCTAGTTAGCTGGGCTTGCTGGATGGCACCGTCCGGTATGCTGTCGTTCAGCCATGTTTCCACAAACACAAGGGCACAACACTCACCCACGGTATTGGAAGTTGAGTGGAGAAGTCTTATGTAGTCCATTTTATTGTCCAGCGAGCATAGTTTAGCCAGCGTGATGGTAGGAATGGTCGGCCGGTGGGGGCGAGCCGCGAGCCTACTGCGGATACCTCCACGCTTCCCCCTCTTCTGTTTCCTCACACAGCGCTTGTGGTGCCTCCACTCTCGGTTGGGTGCAGGAGTGGGGGTTGGTGGAGGAGTGGGGGTCAATGGACGAGTCGACTCCCTGAGCAATCCATACTTGCGTAGCACCTCTGCTTCAGCTGGTTTTGGTTTTAAAAATGAACTGCCGATGTCGAGCACAACCTCACGGGAGTAGATGCGCCTCGGGTGTAGCGAAGCAGACGGAGCCGAACATTTACACGTGTGAAACAAACATAATAAACACGAAAACACCAATTTGCCGGGAGAGAGGAGCCGCTGCGTGTTCACGTGCCGCCATCTTGGAAAAAAATGCATAGAATGAGAAAAAAATAGAAATGAACTGGTTCTTTTTTGGAACAATTAAGTAATTAGGAGGTTGATTGGTCAGTGCATCGTCCTCACAGTACGGAGGTGCAGCGTTCGATGCCAGCTCTGGCCTTAACATGTGGAGTTTGTTTGTTATCCATTTAACTGTGGATTTTCTCTGGGTTCTCTGGTTTCCTCCCACATTCTAAAAACACGAGTGGCAGATTAATGGAACCTAAATTGTCCTTTGATGGGATTGTGAACACAATTGGTTGTATGTCGTGTGATTGACTGGCAACAAGTTCAACGTGTGTCCCACCAAATGCAGCTGGGAAAGAGTCCAAGCATACCCTGTGACCCTTGTGAGGAGACGCATATCAGAAAATGTATGGATGGACAGATGGATGGATGGATCGAAGGATGGATGGATGGATGGATGGATGGTTGGATGGATGGATGGATGGATGGATGGATGGATGGATGGATGGATGGATGGATGGATGGATGGATGGATGGACGGATGGATGGATGGATGGACTCTGAACCGACCTAGGTCTTTTTTCAAATTACTGAGCTGAAGTTGAACAAATTCAGGTAGGAAATGAACTTTCACAACACTGGATTTTTCCTATCTGGAAGGATCAAGTCTGAACTATAAATAGGATCAAAAATACAGATATGTCAGCCGTAACCGTTTCAAAACAAAACAAATTCATTTTTTTTTTGAGGATGTCAAGATGAATACCTAAATGTCATGAAAGTCCTTTTTCCTCACAACATAAACCATTATATTTTGACAGATTATTTTGTGGGACATCAAAAGGACACAAGGACATGGTTCAACATGAACAAGACAGTTACAACATTGACAGTGAGTATTAATTTCATTGCATACGCAAAATTGTTTTTGACACAGGAGGCTCGTATGACATTTGAAACAAACTTGTGGCTTCCTTGTATCGACATTTCATTTGTTTTTGTCATTTGAAAGAAAATTACACGACCATTGAATACATTGTACATTTTGTAAATGCATGCTAATGAAATAAGTTCACATTCTTTGACTTGAAATAAATTGCATAGAGTAGAAAAATAGTTGCCATAATATTCAAGAGTAAGCGAAAAATCAAGTATGTAAATGCACGTGTGGGATTCACAAAATAACACATTTTAAGAAGAAAAGAAAATATGCCGAACCCTAAAGTTGCTCTCTAGTGCCAATTAAGACCGTATCAATTTGGAAAATTCTCATCTGCTTCTTTTTCACAGTTTGTCGAAGTGAAACTCATTTCAAATGAATAGAACTTTTAATTCGAGAGCAGCACTCTTCATCTTCAGCTTTGACATTCATTACAGAAAGCTTTTATAATTCCCATTTCATTGGCTGATTAAAAATGAAAAGGGACATGCTATGATTTTTCACACAGTTTGTGTGTCTCAATTCCATTTAGATTTCTAAGGACCGATCGGCATGTCAGACTAAAACTTTATGTTGACTTTATGTTGGGATAGGCATACCTGTCAACCTCCACGGCTCCATGCCCGTACAAACTGTCGTATTTTCCCTTACAAAATAATCATACACCAATATTTTTTTCAAACGTGTTTATTTATGTACTTTAACATGTTATATCGTACAGGTTTTGTTATATCTTTCTGTACATATTCTGAATAAATGATGAAATTACAAGCATTGCTTAATTACTACAGTGTTCTGTATTGTATGCTATTGTATGATCGATGTTTTCCAGACTTCTACATTTTTGGCGTGGCTCTTTGTATCAAAATGCGTCTTTAAATCATAGAAACCGGAGGCAGCTACTTTCGCGTCTTTTTTTGCAAGCAACACAATACGAATATTCCACACCTTTCTTCGAAGCTTGTATCAATCCCACGTATCGTCCTGACTTTCGCTTTGTACCGCGGCGAGCTCGTTTGACTTGATTGATTTGCCGTTTCGTGATAGTCGGTGCATACCGGATGATACCCAATTTGCGTTTTTCCATACAGATTTTCTTGTACGTCGTACACGTCTTAAAATGCATAATAAACGTACTTTGTATGGCAAAAATGTGCACGTTGACAGGTATGGATAGGAAGAAGCTAAATTTCACCTCCATACTGAAATGCATTTTTAAATGTGCATCATTTCTCTTCTTTATAAAAAGAAAGTGTAAACCAATGAAATGTGAATTGGTATCTTCCAAATTAATGGCATGTTAATTTTATTATTCAAGCTCTCCTTGAAAACTAAAACCAAAATACATAAGTACAATACAATACAATGCAACACAATACAATACAATACAATACAGATTGATTCATATCCTGCTTCAACAGCAGCTGAGGCATTAACAGTGCTTAACATGGACAACTATCATATACAGGAAATAAAGCAGTCACGAAGATGGTAGAAAGCACAATAGAATCAAACTAAGATCGAGTCTGAATCATACTGAGTCAAATGCCAGAGTATAAGTGAGTTTTAAGGCGGCTTTTAAAGATGGGCAGTGAGGGGGTTTGCCGAATATTCAGTGGCAGGTCATTTCAGAGAGTGGAACCAGTAACGGAAAAGGCTCTATCCCCTATGAGGCATGACAGGAAATTGTCACATGGACCAGGAGCTTTAAATTGGACTGTGCTGTTTGTCCAATTTGTTTCCGAATATGTGGTTTTCCTCTCGGTAGGCTACCATCTGCCGAACGACAATCATTTCCATAAGACGGCAACCATCATGGTCGAATCTAAAAGCAGTCTTCTCACTGTGACTCATCATGAGGGCAAATGGCATCTTCATTATGACCTCACGACACACACACACACTTTCACAATACCCATTCATTTTCTACCGCTCAATTTTACAAGGTAATAAAGTGTATTTTTGCTAAAAGTGGTAAGCCATAAGAACATTCTTGTGATTGTGAGATTTGAGTTCTAAATGATTTTAAGTGAAGCAATACTTCAGATTACAATGGTCAACGTAGACAATTGACTTTAAACACTAGCCATCATCATGGTGCTGCAGATGCCTGCACACACAGAAACTGGGGATCCAAAAGGCAAGACCGCAGACTGGGCCCACCACAGCTCTCGCAGAGGACAGCTCGCTTTAATGAAACACAGGAAATGACAATTGATAATGTGAAAAATAAGATTTAAAAATTACCAAATAAAGTCATGAACATAAAAGACCCATTACTCGAGAGCTGGAGTGTCTAACAAATCTTTGGCACTGCCCACATTTATCTAACCGTTTCCCATGGACGGCCGTTATGGCTTAGAGACCAAATAAATAGGTAAAGAAGACCGGTTTATTCAACTATAGTTTGTGTTGTAGCGGTAGAGGAAGGAGCACACGCGACTGCCTGTAGACACGTCTTTATTCAAACTGCTAATATGTGGATCTCAACAACATTGGAAAATTCAGTGAAACATTCTTAACTGAAACATGCCCCATGCTGTATACCTGCTGGCTGAGAGGCATGGTCCTAGTGCCATCCAAACAGCCCCCATTAGAACACTGAGAGGGAAAATAAAGAATAAAACTTTGCAGGGGGCTTCCCCAGTCTGCAACAACAACTATGCAGTCCTTCTTTCGATGGCGCAGGTGAACCTTGTCGGGCAGGTGAGCCAGGTGAGACCCAAGTGGGGGAACAACACTCAACACTGGCATGCCGAACCGAGGCTGGAGGTATCGGAGGGCGTCTGCACCGTGGGACCTGCGCCATCATAATATCCTCACCCACAACCAAATGAGCTGGTTTGAGTCTGTCTAACGAAATGCACACCCTTCGCCCACCCATATTGAGCACAAAACTCTTTTCGCTGTGTTCAAGCACTCAAAACGGGCCATCAATCGGCGGCTGGAGTGGAGAGCGGTGGGCCTCATGGCACACAAAGACAAACCAGGCTGACTTAAGTGCAGACGGCACTGTTGCCATCTGTTAACCTTGATGCACTGCATACTGAAGACTTTGTGGAGACAGACTGATTAAAGCTAGGAATTGTTTTGGAAGAATGCCGCCTCTGTGTCGCGCCATAGTCTTGATACCGCCCTTCTGATGAAATAAATATGTTGTGTGTCCATGATGTGAACACACTCGTGATCATGCAGCCATTGTCTGTAAATCACGTGTGTCCGGAATATTCTGCAAATAAACCCTTCGAAGGTACTGTTCGTCGACTCCAGATGGCTCAGAAACTTGCCCCCACATACCTATTTGACCTTCTTAAACTTTATATTCCCTCGTGTTCCCTCAGATCTTCTTCCACCCTCCATCTTTGTGTGCCCCCCTGCCCCCTCAGCACGACGGGGGACAGAGCTTTCAGCTGCTCTGACCCCAAACTCTGGAACTCACTTCCTCCCAACATTCGTAATATCAATTCTCTTGCCACCTTCAAATCCCCTGTCAAAGCCCACCTACTTAAAATTGCATTTTCTGTGTAGTTCTCTCTCTTGTTTCTATTTATAATTGGATTTTAATTATTGTCTTCTAAGCTTGTCTGTGACTGTAAAGTGTCCTTGAGAGCCCCGAAAGGCGCTTGAAATAAAATGTATCATGATAATAAAATCAGTCCAACTTATGGTGAATAACTACATCAATATCGTGCCATACAGTACATGAAAACATCCTAAACACAATAAAACACCAAACAAAGATGACAATTTAAAAATATCCTCAACCCAAACACAATACAGTAGTTTTTTTTTACATACAGTAATCCAAATGTGTGCACCATTTCAACCATTCCAGCATTCTGAAGAGAAACTCAACTAAAAATTCAGTTCAGCAACATCAACCCAGGAACACAATGCCAAAGCAAAATGAATTGAACATCCATTGTTGAAAACTAACATAAAAGAAATGAATAAACAATAACAAAATCGAGTCCAGTGCAGCAACAGTATTTCATGGGCAAAAGTGTAAAGAACATGTGGTGCTGTGCTTATTTTTCTATTTAAAACTGGGCCGCCGAGATCATGTGTGTCAAACTCAAAGTCTCTGGGTCAGTTCTGGCCACCACATAATTTCACGTGGCCCGCAAAAGCAAATCAAACGCGTCAACAAATCTGATCCAGTGTAAAATTAGTATTGGATTGTCCAATTTCCATGTATCATCAATAATGTCGAGATTTGTGATAATTCTCCCTGTTAACACTCACTTGGAAAAAAAATCTAACAAACTGTGATAGTTAATTTCAATTATTGGAATTTGGTGGTTCAACATTGTTTATGTGATATTATATTACATATTAAATTAGGTATACCAAGGGAAGATGTAATCTGAAAAGCAGCCTGTGACAAAATGAGATTGACACCTCTGGTCTAGATTAATGAGTAAGTCTAAATTTCACTTCAAAAAGTCACCCCCTTTCACGTGCGCTAAAGGAGAACACTATTACCAGAAAAATTAGATCAAGGCAGTTTTCCATATGCTAGTGTGAATGTATAACAGCAAATGAGGAAACACAACATTCGATATTCTAGCATGTTGACAGAAACATACCGATTTGATATTCCTAGTAACTAATTTGTAAACCCCCAAAATAACATTGCAAAAGCAGAAACCGATGCAACACTTATAAATTTAGTGTATGAAATAACAAAACCGAATCATAGTTTCCATTGCCTGTGTGTGTCATCCATGCATCTCTTGAACTGAATTTAAACAAAATAATTTATAATCCCCACCGATTTTGCAGATTGTTGATAGCAGGAGCAATGGTGTCTCTCATCAATATGAAACATGAATCCAATCCATCAATTATCCTGTTGACAAAATGTGTTCCATTGTCATCCAATGTATTTTCTGGAACACCACACCGCAATATCATATCTTCAGTTAATTCATCGGGTTACACGCTGGGAAAATGTCGAACCATTTTGAAAGGCCTCAAGTAAAAACCATGAGGTGAAATCAAAATGTATCTTGTATAAACCATCGGTGAAAAACAGAGTATTTCATTTCATTCCTCAATACAAGTCAAAATCATAGGTTGTATAATGTTTCTGAACCAGAGACACCACTCCCTCCTGCCGAGGCTTGAGATAATCTAAAAATAATCCAAGATAATCAAATGTTTAAAAAAAATTGGGCAAAACGGGTCTACTGTCAGTCCTGACAGAAAACCCCTTTGCAATTTAGTCGCCCAATTCTGCAATTATTCTTTGTTTGTTGATTGGACTTTGTTGCCGCAATTTAGATATAATTCACTCTGCAAAATGTCACCTTTAGAAGTTGCATTTTTCGCTGCATTGTCATCAGTGGTTGTTGTGTGCGCCACGCACTTAAATATCTCAAATTGATGTGGTAACTGAAAAGCATTCGTCCTCTAGATTTGAGATTTTTCTCTTTGTTTTTACAGCCAATTCCTCAAAATCATGTTGGCCTCTATCTTGGGCAGAAAATGTGCGACCCAATTGTTGTTCAACAAATAGATTTAAAAGTAAAAGCACAATAGCTGTGTTCAACAAGTAGATTTAAAAGCAAAAGCAACATAGTTCAGATACACGCCAATAAATGGAATGGCTCATGTATTTTTCCCATTTCTTTTCCAATGACTGTTATCTGTTTACACACCAAACAAACAAACAAACAAAAACACAAACCCTACAGCTAATAATGTAGCAGTGTTAAATATTGTGCATCTTTTTTGCGTTACATGGAATAGAGATCGCAACATAGCCATGCAAGATAAATGTCAAGCAAGCGACAAAAACGTCTCGTTAGTGTACAACAGCTCATTAATTCAGTTTTTTCTTTCTAGCACTCTCTCTGCATGCACTGTTCAATCAGAATCAGAATCAGAATCAGAATCATCTTTATTGCCAAGTATGTAGGACACACAAGGAATTTGTTTCCGGTAGAACACGCTGCACTAGTATCGTCGTCAAAAAAACTGCTAAGTGGCACTATACAGTTCCATTTTGGCTACTGTTGAAAGAGTTCAAAGAGTTAATGGCTTGGGGGAAGAAGCTGTTTAAATGTCTGCTGGATTTGGTGCGCATGGATCGGTAGCGCCTGCCTGAGGGGAGTAGCTGGAAAAGGTGGTGGGCAGGGTGCGGAGGGTCCAGTAGGATTTTCCGCGCCCTAGTTTGGATTCTTCCAGTGTGCAAGTCCTCGAGAGTGGGTAGGGCGGTGCCAATGATTTTTTCCGCCGTCCTAACTGTCCGTTGAAGTCGGATTTTGTCCATTTTTGTGGCGGCCCCGAACCAAACGGTGATGGAAGAACACAGGATGGATTCGATGACAAGGCTGACAGATTGACTTATCTACGCAATTGCAAACCATGGATCGTGCAACAGAATCATACTTTGTTCTTACTGTCTTTTGTAAACAACATCTAGGGTGGGGTTTTCAAAAATGTCTGCTTATCTTAACACACGCTTTCACTTCACATGAATAAAGCCAATTTTAAACTATCACAACTATCCACACATCAATAAAGCTGGAAGATTCTGCTCTCGTGTTCAGCTAAATTTAGTATCTTTCTCTCTTATTATTCCAACACACTAAATTTCTCACCTCAACTGGTTGAAAAGTACGCTTAATTGGTGGTAGTAAGTCTCCCCATAATCACTTTAAATACAACTCCCTCACATCTACCGAGAAAATGTGCAATGAGTCCAGGAAAGAGTCGCGCTTATCTACACACATGCAAAGATTAGTAAAACACACATTCTCATCGTAGAAATAAAACATTTTCGCTATCACTTTCAACCAAACTAAATATCTCCAAGTTTTTATATAGTCATCTGCAAAACCACTTGACTTCATCCAACAACGCACCCACACACTGGCACATTTGGGGTGTTCAGGCCAACATAGTAAAATGAATGTCCACTTCTTGTCAACAATAGCACCGCCGCCCTTTCCTTCTCAAACCTCCTCTCAACCACAATCAGAGAAGACATATTTTGAGACTGCATCATCTCTCTCGCGCACACACACAGAACATACACACAGAACACACACACAGGACACATTTTGAGCACCCGTGCAGTTCAGTTGTCAGAGGCTCCCAATGTCCAGAAATGCACATTCAAATTCACATCATGAGCTGCAGGGAATAACGCTAAACACAAATAGGATAGGCACACGTATGCACACACACACACACACACACACACCATCAACCTACTGTCAAAAAAGCTGCTATCTTTTTCTGTATGTCTTCAAAATCGACCTCCCCTAACAGGAAGCCAACAATAAAATACCCCATATCCTGACAATTAATCAGAATTTTATACAGTTCCTATTTAATCCTACATGTGCACTTATGTGTTTATTCAGCTGTCCAGCAAAATTATATTATGATATCCACATAAGGAGATGACTTATATTAAAAGCTATTTACGAACTTCTTTTAAAAATGATTTTCTTATTAAGACCCTCAGACCATTTCGTCCGTGGTTCAACATTTTTACTGATTAGTATTGTCAATTTTCCACAACAAATTCTCTTTTCGAATGAGGTCGCGAACCTCCATTCACACAGTTTACATTCTTTTTTTACCCGGTCTTTCTCAGTCTCTCATTCCCTCTCTCTTAATCGTCCTACGCACATTACACGCATTCCTCACTTTTTCACCCAGCACAGCAATACTCATTCAGAATGGTATTTGCTGCAGATTGAACCATTCACTTTCCCTCCATTGTTTTTGTTTCCGAAATTATTTGTCAGTCTTCAAAGTACTTGATACAACCCAAACAAAAGTACAGGTTAAAGGGCAGAGGAAAGCCGTTGTCGTGGCTGTAGCAGTCCCGAGTGATGGAAACATCAGAAAGAAGGAACATGAGAAACTAGAGAAATACGTACCAAGGGCTCAGAGAGGAGCTGGAGAGAGCCTGGTAGGTAAAGGTGACAGTCGTGCCTGTGGTGGTCGGAGCACTCGGGGCAGCGACCCCCAAACTATACGAGTGGTTGCAACAGATCCCGGGAACAACATAGGATACCTCAGTTCAGAAAAGCGCAGTGCTGGGAACAGCATGGATACTGCGCAGAACCCTCAAGCTTCCTGGCCTCTGGTAGAGGACCCGAGCTAAAATGGGGGACAGACACCACCCATGGGGGTGAGATGAGGATTTTTTATATATGTATGTATATCTAGTGATACCTCAGTTTACAAACCCCTTGGCTTACGAACTTTTTGGTTTACGAACGTTAAATTTATGAAAATTTAACCATGGCATACAAACTATTTTTCGGGATACACACGGAGCGTCACAATGAGTGATGCATATTAGCATATTAGCATATGCATATTAGCATATTTGACAATAAAGCTAACTTTGACTTTTATGTCGTTCGCGAATGAACCCGTTGTTCTTACAAGAAAATGGCAGCCAACTTGTTTTTGTCCTCTATTCCCCGCCCCCAATCTTCAGCTACGTGATTGGTCAAGAACGCAGCAGTGAGGTGGGCGGGGGCAGGGGGGAGGGGGTTAAACATTAAATAGGTAGGCAGATGACAGAGAGAGTGAGAAAATGGATAGAAAACAGTGAAATTTGGACTCGTTTCAACTTTGATAGTTCACAGGCAGAGTGTAGACTACAAGGTTAAAATATCCCATCAATCAGGCTCCGCAAATAACCCGCACAAGCCATCTGTACACTTGATGCAAAAAGCTACCAACCCAGCTAAACAAAACACAAGTGATGAGGAACCAGGTAAAGTTATCGCAGAGAAAGCACGGCAACTTCACTCGGATATCGTCAAGAGGCAACCTGGAAGTTCATCATCAAGTTCACCTTTGACGATTTCAAGGCGAGCCATGGATGGTTCGAGAACTTTAAGCGCCATACAGGGATTCATTGTGTCATTTGTCATGGTGAGGCAGCCAGTTCTGACAGTAAAGCTGAATACCTTTATTCGTCCCACAATGGAGAAATTTGCAGTCCACAGCAGCAATTGAAAAGGGTTGGGGTGGGGTGAAAGGATAGAAAACAAGATATTCTAAGCATAACAAAATAAAAATGTCAACTGTATACTGTGCAAATGTAAATGTGCAAAACCGTTCCATAAGAGAAAACAAACTGTACATAGTGCAGAATCAAGAAATGCATTTTGATATATTGCAACAACCCATATTTACAAGTGTCCAGTTTTTTGTTTTTTTTTTCACATGTGATCATTGAGAATTGTGAAGCCTGACAGCAGTCGGTAGGAACGAGCGGCGGTACCTCTCCTTCTTGCAGCGCGGGTGTCATAGTCTCTGGCTAAAGGAGCTACCCAGTGCTGTCAGGGTGGGCAGGAGGGGGTGTCCATCATAGCTTTTAGTTTAGCTAGCATCCATATGACATACATATATATATATATATATATATATATATATATATATATATATATATATATATATATATACTTTATATATATAATGATGGGTTAAAAGTGATTTTTTTGAACCAGTTTGTTCCTGGTTCATCGCTTTTCAGGGTGTTAGAAGTGGGATGGTGAAATCAGCAGGAAGCCAGGTGTTGAACAGAAGAAGTTATTTTAATCTTGGAGACAGCAGGGACATTGTGAGGTCGGTTGAGGATAGACAGAGAGGGAGAGCATTTATGTAAGACGGACAGGATGTGATGTAATAGGATTTGATATAATAGGATGTGACATCATGTCATGGCAGTCAGGATGTGACGTATCAGGAAGTCCAAGAAAAACAAAACGATGCAAAAAGATGTTTAAAGATGTTCGTATAGCGAATTACCCCAACAATATTCACATATAGTGTTAATGTGTGTGTGTGTGTGTGTGTTTGTGTGTGCGCGTGCGTTCGTGTGTGCGTGTGTGTGTATGGACTCAAATGGTTCTTGTATCATTCAAAGTGACACATTTTTTTTCAGGTCATCATTTAAATCTTCGTCAACCGGTCATCTGTGAGCCTCCATCAAGCCATGGCCTTCTATTCTGCTCTGAGATGTCGCATCCCCACCGTAGTTTCTCTGTTGCTCCAGCCCAGGCCCGAGATGTGTATAATCAATCGAGGAGATCACCAGAGAGAGCTGTGCGGCTGTGGGACCACAGCGGTTTGGGCAAGTCATCCCAGAGCGGCTCCTGTTTGTCCAGCCGCTCCAACTCAGTGCTGACTCTTACCGAGACTGAACTCGAGAACAAGTCTGACAGCGACAATGGTAAGAAATGATTTTTTTTCTCCCCTTATGTCTCTATCTCAGATTCTTCCATAAACTGCATGTTTATTACATTCCATGGCCCTGAAATGATAAAGATATCAAATGATGTCATGGTAAAATGACAGTCAAGTATCTTTCAGTCCTTGAGAAAAATCGAGCTACCGTGTACAATGATAGAGTAATCATCCCTGAACTGGAGGGTTTGGATTTGATCTTGAAAGTGTAACCTAAGTATAACCCACCTATCAGTGATGGTGTGTCATCACCGTGTGAATGAACTGTGACTGCAGGAAAAAGGTGAAATGAGATGTCTGCCGTCAACGAAGGCAGACAGAGATGAAAAATATGACACTGATTTCATTTTTTTGTGAACACCCACCCATAATTTCTCTCAATCCGGTTAGAAAAGTGTGCGGCAAGATAGGATTTGGTCCACAAAATCTTTTGGAAAATACATTGGGCATCATATGTCTGATGCATGTGCATTACTTTTGCTTTTCTAAACGAATAATGTGGGTGTTTTAAAGGTATGAGGCACAAAAAAGAAGTGAACATGTATCATCTAAGGAAAATGCTAGGAGTGAAATCTATCCAGGCGAAGATTGAGAGGCTCGTGCTGGAAAGTATTGGACATGTGATGCATATGTGTAAAGAACAATGGCCGCAAGCTATGGTGTGAGAGTGGTGGGAGGAACTAGAAGGAAGAAGGAAGTTGATGTGACACAAGAGGAAGACTGGATTGTATTGGAAGGGTGTAATAAGGAATGCAACGCCAGTATAGACTGGACGGACAGTGGTGGAAAGACTAAACAGTGAAAGAGAAGAATGGGAGAGCGAATGAAGGCATGGATCTTTTGTATGACTGGAAAGTTTTGAAGGCCCATTGGTATAAACGGGGAAAGAATGACGAAAGATTGGAATATTAGGTTAGACTGTAGGTGCGAGGAGGAAGAATGCACGACCAGAGCGGACCGGATAATTCATGAAAAACGGATGGAACGAGTAAATGATGACCAAATAAGGTTTGAATGTGGGAAGTGTGGAAGGGCATTTTTAGATCGTTAGGTAAAAGGAGCTGCATAAGAGGAATGAGAGAGGAGACTGTGTGGAGGGTGTAAAAGATGGATTGCAAAAGCAAATTATGCAAGGCACGTGAGAGGGTGTGAAGCAAGAACAACTGAGAGAAGAGGTGAGGGCAAGGGCTGGGGGGGGGGGGTGGAAGGAAAAGAGTGATTCCCGCAAGTCTGGGAAGGAGATGTCGTGGGGGACCTCGCAAGACAGCAAAGTCGTGCCCGGTGTGGGACTAAATAGGGGGGCAAGTCCTTGATGGGAATCGACTGCCCAGGAGGAGGAGACAGAAATGGAGGTGCGTTGGTCTGTCTGTGATTACGTGGATGCCTGTTCACTCGCCTCCATTTTCCCGATAAAGTGTGATTTTCAAAATTAATAACCAAAAAGTGTGTTTTTTTCCACAGTCATATTAATGCATACACATTCACAAACAAAGCCTACTTCTGTATCTTCATTAAGATATGTGAACCTACTCCTGAGTGGGTCTTCATTACGAGACAATGGGATAATTAACACTACAATGTAGCGCTGAGTCACCGCTTTTCCTGTATTAAGTTTGATCATGTTTTTATTAGATGGCATTATGTTGTGTATGGCAGAGCTCAGGAGAATACACTCCCCATGTAAAATTGAGTAGTCGTCAAGTTTTCAATGGCTAATTGACACTTAAATATGCAGCTGTTTAGCTTTGAGTGGGTGTTTGGTGTGTTGCTTATTTTATTAAGCCTGTGCTATATCTCATTTTCATGTTTGATTAAATAGTTGATATGCAAACACAGTCACTTGTGGGGCTCCTTGGATCTTATGATAGTGCTCGCTGCATCACTCTCGAGGTGGCTCTGCTGACAACTTACTGTCGCTGGACTGCTTTCAATGAATAAGCTGTGTTCTCTCCGGCATACATTTGAAGCAATCATTGACCATTCATGGAAGTAGGCAGACGTGTTTTGACATTTCCACTTTTCATCATTCAATATGGGCAATAGCATGATCAAATGTAGGTGAATTATTTTGTGACAACAAATCATTGTAATGTGGCTTAAGAAGTCACACTCATTGTTTGCATTGTTTTATATTTATGGCAAGTCCAATTCATCCTCACAAGGGAAAAGGGCTTTATATTACAAACACATGCACGTGTGACTTCATTTACATGACTATGACAGTCATAGACGATTCTGCGAGGTCTGGTCAGTGACGGATTTATCGTGTCACTTCTCTCTCCATCCATGATACAGAATTATATTGATCTGTTAATCTGACAGTGCAACACATGTACAAATATGGTACAACAGGTGAGACCGGGATCATCATCATCAACACACACCACTAGCACTGGAGTCCCACTGTGATTAGCCCTCTCTCCATTGCTCTTCTCCCTCAACACAAACGATTGCACCTCAACACACCCATCTGTCAAACTCATAAAGTTCACAGACCATACCACGGTCATCAGTCGCATCAAAAACAGCGACAAGTCTGTGTACCGACAACAAGTTGAGCAGCTGGTGATGCCAACACAAGCTAAAGCTGAACACGCTAAAGACGGTAGAGATGATCATGGACTTCAGGAAACATACATCACCACAGCTGCCCCTCACATTATCCAACTGCTCCGTTTCAACCGCTGAGACCTTCAAGTTCCTGGGAATCACAAAGACATGAAGTGGGAGGTCAACACCAACTCTCCCCCGGCAGTATGGCTTCATGCGAAAAAAAAGGGTACGAAAGATGCATTGTTAGCTTTAAGAATGCTGATAGAAAAGTACACAGGAGGTCAGAAGGAATTGCAATGTATCGTTGTAGATCTGGAGAAAGCGTATGACAGGGTGCCCAAAGAACTGTGGTATTGCATGAGGAAGTCTGGAGGGACAGAAAAGTATGTCAGAGCGGTGCAAGACATGTATCATGACTGTAAAACAGTTATGAGGTGTGCTGTCGACGTGACGGAGGAATTCAAGGTGGAGGTGGGACTCCACCAGGGGTCAGCTCTGAGCCCCTTCTTGTTAGCTAAAGTGATGGACTGGCTGAAAGAAAATGTTTGACAGGAATCTCTTTGTACGATGATGTTTGCAGATGACATTGTGATCTGTAGCGAGAGCAGGGAACAGGTGGGAGAGAAACTAGAGAGGTGGAGGTGTGCTCTGGAAAGCAGAGGAATGAACATCCATCGCAGTAAGACGGAATATATGTGTGTGAGTGAGATAGACCCAAGTAAAAGAGTGATGCTACATGGAGAAGAGATAAAGAAGGGGGAACATTTTAAGTACTTGCGGTCAACTGTCTAGAGCAATGGATAGTGTGGAAAATAGGTGAAGAAGTGTGTCCAGGCAGGCTGCAACAGCTGGAGAAAAAATGTCAGGTGTGATGTGTGATAGAAGGGTTTCAGCTAGGATGAAAGGACGGATGCATAAAACTGTGGTGAGACCAACCGTGATGTTTGGACTCTAGAGAGTGCCACTGATGAAAAGACAGGAAGCAGAGCTGGAGGGAGCAGAGATGAAGATGTTGACTTTGTCTTTCTGAGTGACCAGGTTGGATAGGATCAGGAATGTGTATATCAGAGGGCAAACTCATATTAGAGGCTTTGGAGAGAAAGTCAGAGAGGCCAGACTTAGATGGTTTGGACATGTCCAGAGGAGAGAGAGTGACTTTATCGGGAGACCAGAGGTTGTTGTTGTTGTTATGCTTAGGAAAAGAAGGATTGCCCCAAGGAATTACCTGGTTTGTCAATTAATTCTGTTAAAGATGTTCTCCATGATATCCAGGACTCCTCCATTTCTTCTCCATGATATCCAGGACTTCTCCATTTCACAAGGCACTGTGTCTTACAATGTCTTTGCCTTGGATAGTAACTGGAACTGCAATTTCTAGAGCAGGGGTCAGGAACCTTTTTGACTAAGAGAGCCATAAAAGTAAAATATTTAGAAATGTTTTTTCAGTGAAAGCGCGCACGCAAACACGCACGCACACGCGGCCACTTTTCAACAAAATGTCAGAATGTATTATTGAAAATAACTTTGTGATAGTACTCACCGTTAACATGAATGGTTTTCCGTTCCTCATGATTGGTAAAAATCCAGCCAAACGATCGGAATGAAAGTCAACTTGCCGGGTCCAGAGGCAACGTTACTGCTAGCAAGCCTCCACATGGCTCATTAGCTTCCACACTTGCTTTGTGTTGTCTCTAGCAAAAGTATATTGATGCTAACGTTAGCATGGGGCTTGTTAAAATACCACTGACATTCGACTGTTACATCGATGGTGTTGTTTCACTGCAAATTAGAATCAGAGCCTTTTCTCTCCACAAAGGCTAAATCCTCCATTGCTTTCAAGCTGAAGTGTACTCGTCATTTTTTTTACTCGTAGGGCATATTTAAAAGGGCTTTACCTGTTTCAACATGACGACCAGTATTATCCAATCAAAATTGCACTTTCCGCCAACTGCAGCCCCAACAGGAAATGAACAGCGAAAAAGTGAGAATATGTATTTAGTTTTATCGGCGAGCCATATGCAATCATCAAAATCGTTATAAGCTCCCGACCCCTGTCCTAGAGGGTCGTCGAGGCTGTTAATGGTGGATAAAACAACCCCTAGACCAGACATGGGCAAACTACGGCCCGCGGGCCACATACGGCCCGTTAGGCTTTTCAATCCGGCCCGCCGAACTTGCCCAAATCATAGTACAAACAGTGTCTAAAACTCATGACAAAAAGCTAGCGAACAACAGGGCAGTTAACTGAAAAGTTGCCTGCCCCATTTTTCACAACTTGAAGCAAAATGAGACCAATCCCATTAAAAAACATTGTCGTAAACTATAGCTATATGCTGTGGAATCTTTGTAAAATACGCTCAGTCGAAGTCATTTGAAGTGATTTTATAAATTATGGACATAACTTGTTCAGAGTATTTCCGGCCCAAACACTCCCTCCAAATGCTCCTGGCCCGGCCCCTCTCTCAAATTTTAGAACCCAATGCGGCCCGCGAGTCAAAAAGTTTGCCCACCCCTGTCCTAGACCTAGGGTGTCAGGCTTTATCACACCGGAGACAATGAAGACAAAGCAGTCAGTTTGCATATTCCAGTTGTGTTCAATACTTCGTTGCATCAGCATTTTGTCTGTGTTGAGGTTAAAGACTTTCAAGTGGCTTCTGTGGTCCTTTTATAGAAAGGATTCCAAGACATCTTTGCCAAGTTTGATCTAAATAGGATATCTTGTGTCTTCTTTAGCACGTTAATAAACAGCTTCATCTGTAGACAGATACATCAATCTTCTTTCATCACAAGGTGTTTTCTGTCCGGGTCAATATAGAACTAGCTTGGGATTGGATTGGATTGGATATACCTTAATTTGTCGCACAGTGAAGAAATTTACATTTCACAGCAGCAAAGTTATGAGAGGAAGAGGAAATATTTGTACAGATTGGTGAAGACCAAGCATGGCCACCACAGGTGAGACACTGTTCCAGAAGATGTGGACTCATCAATATGTTGAAATTATTGTCACAGATCCATATGAATCTCAAAAGGTCTGTGTCTTCTTTTCAGACCAAAAAAATATATACTATATGTTGTGCATCTGCTTTTGCTACAGTTTGTTGCCTGAGATCAGGACACCTATTAATTAGTTGTTTAATTCTGGTCCAGTCATTTGCACATCGTTGAGGGACATACCATTGAATTGGGCACTAAAATCAACCACAACTCTTATTTTCTTGGGCTTCTTCGGATGGTATACCCTGAATATTCGCAACTACCATTATTGTTATTATTGTTGCTAATTCAGGATGACCATTTTGGAAGATTTTGTACATGAAACGAATGAAACGTTCCCTCATTCCAGGCTTCTTCCCAAGGTTTAGCACAAGAGACATGGCATGCTTTAGTGCCTGGGCCCTGCTGTTGGGAAGCGGTTGCCGTGGACTCTTGAAGGGCCAGGAACTACCTAACTATTTTTGGAATCTTTCTGAAGTCGATTATTCATGATTTTCATAAAAGAAAGTCAAAGTCAAAGTCAGCTTTATTGTCAAATATGCTAATATGCATGACATACAGCACAGATGAAATTACTGTCCTCTCGGACCCAGCATGCAAGGCACTTATAATTACTATAACAAACATAATAAACATGAAAACGCCAATTTGCCGGGAGAGGGGAGCCGCTGCGTGCCGCCATCTTGGGAAAAAAAAAACAAATAACAAATATGACAACACAAAGACACAGAGTCATTCATTCTTCAGGACTTGCTGTACCCTCTTTGTGATGACATGAAGCAGTTCTAGTTGAAAGAGGAGAGGATCAAAGCATCCATGTCAGCAGTGGATCAGGGACGTCATGGTGGAATTTGTACGTCTACTACAAGCTAAATGTTGAAAGCAAACACGAAGCTGTAGCATCCATTGACGAAAAGACATTGTCTCACATCTCCTGTCCCACATAAATCTGCTTCAATTCCAAGCCGCGACAGTTCCACATACGCATTGGCGCTCTGCGCTGATGCTGCTTTCTTCTTATCGCGGGCTCCTCAAGCCATGTATCCATCCAACCGCAGACTGTCCAACAGCACTGACCTTTCCACTGAACAAAGCGGGGCTGTGAAGATCCTGCCCATTACAGGCGCAAAAAAGCACAATGACCCCAGAGCTGTCCAGCGATGGTAGTCAAATGGCTCCGACATTCCTCCCATTCAAAAACAGTACTGGCATATTCATGCTGCCGAAAGGCGCAACCGCTCAGCACAGTCTCCTCCTTGATGATTGACGTGGCCAAGAAGCATCTTGAATTGAACATATTACATCCAAGATAGTCATTATCAGAAATACATTCCTGTTCAGAGCATGTTATAAGATGACTCGTCACTCGGATGGTGCTTTCAGATTCAGAAAGCCTTTCATATTCCCACAATTGGGAAATTTGAAGTCCACAGCAGCAGTTTTGTCCCTCCCTTCATCTGACAGCAGTCGGTAGGAACAAGCGGCGGTACCTCTCCTTCTTGCAGCGCGGGTGTAACACTGTTACACTGTAACAGTCTCTGGCTGAAGGAGCTAAGCTGTGCGTCAGGGTGGGCAGGTGGGAGGGGCTGTCCATCGTAGCTTTTAGTTAAATAGCGTCCGTCTGTTGCCCACATCCTCCAGAGAGCAGCCCAGGACAGAAATAGCCCTCTTGACCAGGCACTCCCATCTCTTTCTGTCCGGGTGGTGATGCTGCCTGACCAGCAGACAATTCCATAGTCGATGGCTGAAGCAACCACAGAGTCATATAGAGACTTCAGGAGTGACCCCTGAACCCCAAAAGACCTCGTTTTCATGAGTAGGAAGAGGCGACTCTGTCCCTGTTTGATTAAGGCATCCATGTTTGTAGTGCAGTCGTGTTGAGAATAACACCCAGGTACTTGTAGGAGATCACCCTCTCTATGTCCGTACCCTGGATGTTCAACTGTGCAGGTGAGGATTGTTTCTTGCAGAAATCCACAACCAACGCTTTGGTTTTCCCAGTGTTGATCTGGAGGTGGTTCTGCTGGCACCAGTCCATGAAGTCCTTGGTTAGTCGCCTGTACTCGTGATCATTTCCCTCTGTAATGATGATTGTGGACTTCAGGAAACATTCATCACCACAGCTGCCCCTCACACTATTCAATTGCCTTGTGTCAATCGTTGAAACCTCCAAGTTCCGAATTCAACGGACAGTTAGGTTGGCGGAAAAAAAAAATCATTGTCACCACCCTACAAACTCTTGAGGACTTGAACACTGCAAGGATCCAAACAAGGGTGCAGAAAATCCTACGGGACCTCCACACCCTGCCCACCACCTTTTCCAGCTACTCCCCTCAGGCAGGCGCTACCGATCCATGCACACTAAATCCAGCAGACATTTAAACAGCTTCTTCCCCCAAGCCATTAAATCTTTAAACAGTAACCCAAATAGAACTGTATAGTGCCTCTTTGCAATTTTAGGGTGATGATAAAAATGCAGTGTGTTCTACCGGGAACAAATTCCTTGTGTGTTCTATATACTTGGCAATAAAGATGATTCTGATTCTGACTGTGATGACGCCGACAATAGCGGAGTAATCAGAGAACTTCTGAAGGTGGCAGGTTGGAGTGTTGTAATTGACGTCCGAGGTGTCGAGGGTGAACAGGAATGGAGCCAGGAATGTAGCCAGGAATGTAGCCAGGACTGTCCCCTGCGGTGCTCCATTGCTGCAGATAATCCTGTCGTACTGTGGCCAGTTTGTGAGGTGATCTTTAATCCAAAATGTGAGGTTGTAGTCCATTACGGCATGCCGCAGCTTGTCCCCTAGTCAATTGGGCTGGATGGTGTTGAAGGCACTGGAGAAATCGAAAAACGTGATCCTCACCGTGCACCCAGCATTCTCCATGTGCAGCAGCGCCGAGTGGAGGAGGTAGATGATGGCGCCCTCCACACCGACACTGGGCTGGTAGGCAAACTTTGGCGGGTCCAGTGATGAGCTCGCCAGCAGTCACATGTGAGGGAGGAAGAGTCTCTCCAGCATCTTCATCAGGTGAGACGTCAGCGCCACCAGTCTGTAGCTATTTAGCTACTTCGGGTGGGGAATCTTGTGCACTGGGACTAGGCATGACGTTTTCCACGGCCATGGAACTCTGCTCAGCTTCAGGCTCAGGTTAAACATATGCTGGACAATGACACACAGCTGGTCGGAGCAGGTCCTAAGGAGTCCGGAACTGATGTTGTCCAGACCTGCTGCCTTTCTCACTTTCATCGTCCTCAATTGGTTCCTAGCCTGCGCGGTTGTGACAGACAGGCAGGAAATAGGAGGCAGAGTGGGGGCTGAGGGTATGGCATCGGTTGATAGGGCGGTTGTTTGTTGCTGGAAGCTGGTTCAAGGTGCACACTTTATTTCCAAAAGTGCCCTACGTTTGGTCCTAGCTGTGGCGTTTAGGTATTGATGGAAAGAAAAGGCTTGGCTTACCGGCATGTCAATCACACAATAAACAGACAGTGACTGGGCAAACACTAAGCGATCACTGGTCAAAACCGAGCAATGACTGGGCGAAAACGAGCGTTCACTGAACAAAAATGCGGTTAAAATTGTATTGCTTCTTACTGATGACTAGAACACTGCTCCAACCCAGCCACACCCATCTAAGCATTAGCATCGTAATTGTCACCCCACCTACTTAGTACACACCCAAGTTACAATTGCCAATCAGCCATTCAAACAAACACATATGCCATAATAAACCTTATCAAACACAAAGTAAACATTACTCCTCCTCATAATAATAGCAATCAATTGTTCAACAAAGTATTTACATTGAGCTTATTGAATATGTACAAAGTCATGACTCAAACTCAAAAAATAAATACAGTAAAGTCTCGTTATATCGATATTCAAGGGAGTCCGAAAAAATATCGATATAACCGGGACTATCGATATATCCGACCCTGTTTGCATGTAATTTTCTCCGTGCGTGCATAGAAATAGTATCGATATAACCGGGACTATCGATATATGCGATATCGATATAAAGAGACTTTACTGTACTCAAATAATCCATTTGGCTTTTGCACTGGTCATGAGAGGGGGCAGGGAGGGGAAATCCACAGTGAGAGTGGGTGCAGGTGCAACTACAGGTGGAGTTGAATGTGGGGTGGGGGCGACATACGTCTTGTCAAACCGATTGAAAAAGCGGTTTAGTTCATCTGCCCACTCCTTATCTTTCTCATTCAGTGTCAGCAATGGCGACATTGCCGGCTTGCAGCTGCTCCTACTTTTTAATCCTGTAGGCCTTTTTCCACTCTCTGATCTTTCTCCTAAGTTGTATCTGCACGGCCTTCAGTTCTTCTCTGTTCCCCGACACAATAGCCCTTTTCGTTTCCTTCAGGAGGGACTTTATGTCGGGATGAATCCACAGGATTAATCCACCGCACAGTCCTGGTGGGTACGGTGTTTCTTTCACAAAAGTTTATGTAGTCTGAGATGGCGTCGGTGAGAGAATCAATGTGCTCCCCGTGAATCTCAGTGAAGAGCCCCCACCTGGTTGAATCAAAGCAGTCCCGCAGAGCCTTTTCAGCCTCTGTGGACCATCTTCTGACCGTGCGGGTCACAGCTGGTTGCCTGTGCACCAGGGGTTTGTACAAAGGCAGTAGATACACCATATTGTGGTCTGCTCTTCCAAGAGGGGGAGGGGGTAGGGTCTGTACGCATCCTTAGCATTTGAATATAACAAGTCCAAGATGTGATTGTCTCTGGTAGCACATGTTACATACTGTGTAACTGTTGGGAGTGACGATTGTAGAGAAACATGATTGAATTTCCCAGAGATGATAAATAGGGTGTTGGGGGACTGGATTTACAGCCTGTTTACAACAGTCATGAAGGCAACAGCGGATGTGCGGCATTTGCCGTTGGGGAAAAGTACGCCGTCACAGCTATGACGTGTGAGAATGCCCGCGGCAGATAATGCAGCCGGAGGCTAACAGCTCACAGCTCAATGTCCCGAGTGCAGAGTTTTTCTTTGACAGTGAGTTGTCCAGGATTTCACCATTTGTAGTTCACAAACACAGCTGTCCCCCCTCCTTTCTGCTTACCGCTGCTTCCATTCCTGTCCGCTCGTACGAATTGGAAGCCCTCCGACTCAGCGTGTGTGTCTGGAGTGATGGTCGATAGCCATGTCTCCGTTACGAGTAGCAAGTTGGCCTACCTAGCCTGCTTAGGCAACATAGGATTAGTAATACTGATGAGGTGATACCGGTGGTAGTGGGGCAATCAGGCAGGGAGTAGTCCTCTGCTCCCGCCAACCTGAGAGCAGGACCTATCATAGCAGAGTCCGGCACCGCCATGTCTGGACAGTAGGGATATATATATTTTTTTTAATATATATATATATATATATATATATATATATATATATATATATATATATATATATATATATATATATATATTTTTTTTTTTTTAATATATATATATATATATATATATATATATATATATATATATTTTATATATATATATATATATATATATATATATAGGGGGGACTAAACTACCAGTAAGACTTTATTTTGCTGACGAAGTTTCTTGAATAAGAAGCGAAACGTCCAACACATTCAAAGAAGTACAGATGATGGCTGAAGAAAACTTTTCATTGATGGACCACTCCTGTACGACTGAGAGCATAGACAGATGAAAAGTTGGCCTACCGATACACCGTCTGGTGTTGCGTTAGTGCCGCTAGCTCATCCATCTATTCGGTAGTGATCTTACATTCCCCATTATGATGGACGGGAGAACATGTTGATACATTCTCCTCCGTTTGCAGCGATCTTTCCCGTCCCGAAATCCCCGTTTTCTCCTCCTCAGCTCGTCGAGGATGTCCAGTGTGGCAGCCGCCAGACCGCTATTAGCTCGCCATGCTAGCAGCTGGTCTTGACTGTAAACAATGCCATCCCGTGTGTGAGTGGTTTCCCCGTTCACAGGAGCGGCAAAAAAATAACGGCGATGAGCAGAAGTGAAGATGCCCATCTTCTCCCCGTAGGGTTCGGGGACGAAAATAAATGAAACAGAACTGCAAAATAAATAAATAAAATAGTCAAATGGAAAGGGACTTGAAAAGGGGAAGGAGCTGCCTCAGAGGCAGCCACTCTCGCGGCACCATCTTGAAGTCAAAACAACAATAAAAAATAAAAAATAATGTGGCACACACAGTCATTGAATTTTAATTGAATGACTGTCTGTGTGACTGATGAATTACTGTTTTCACCCGCTTTGTTGTATGAAGCAGTTGTAGATGAAAGAGGAGAGGATCAAAGCCTCCTTTTCACCAGTGAATCAGGGACGTCATGGCAGAATCTGCACGTCTCCTACAAGCTAAGTTTTGAAAGCCAACACAAAGCTGGAGCATCCATTGATGAAAAACAGATTGTCTCACATCTCTGATCCCACATAAAACCATTTCAATTTCAAGCCACAACAGTTCCACATACGCATCGGTGCTCTGCGCTGACGCTCCTTTCTTCTCATCGCATGCTCCTCAATCCATGCATCCATCCAAACGCAGACTGTCCAACAGCACTGACCTTTTTGCTGAACAAAGTGAAAATGCAGCCGATTACAGGCGCAAAAAAAGCACAATCGCCCCTGAGCTGTGCAGCGATGAAAGTCAAGTCGCATCAACATTCCTCCCAATCAAAAACAGTGCTGGCATATTTGTGTTGCCAAGAGAGCAAACGTTCAGTTCAGTCTCCTCCTTGATGAATGTCATGGCCAAAAATGTTGAAACAAAATCTGCATCCGGTCCACATGACGCACAACTACACAAAGTAACAAACGAATACACGAAGGCAACACAAAAACAACAAAAACGATGGATTGCCGAATTAGCCCTGTGGTGCTTGTATGAAAGGAACTCCTCGTTAGTGGTCAATGGATGGTGCCAAGGCATACATTGCCTATAACAACCCATCCAACATCTAACGTTTGTGCATAGAGCTGGTTGTGTGAGCTTTTGACCTTTTTGCATACTTTGTGTACACTGAAGACCTCGACCCAATAGAAGCATGATTTTCACCATTTGAATCAATTTCTGGAGTGAGTTGAGCGTAAAATGTGCACGATGAGGGAGGAAAAGTTGACATGAGGCAGTTGGATAGTGTGAGGGGCAGCTGTGGTGATGAATGTTTCCTGAAGTCCACATTCATCTCTGCCATCTTGAGCGTGTTTAGCTGTAGGTTGTGACGGCAGCACCAGAGCTCCAACTGCTCCACTTTTTGTTGGTAGGCAGACTCGTCTGGGTCTATGATTAGACCGATGACTGTGGTGTTGTCTGCGAACTGTAAATTAGACAGCTGGGTGCGTTGAGGTGCAGTCGCTTGTGTAGAGTGAGAAGAGCAGTGGAGCGAGGTTGCATCCTTGTTGGGCTCCAGTGGTAGTGGTGCGTGTTGATGATGATATTTTTCCCAGTCTCACCTGTTGTGTCTGTCCCGTCAGGAAGCTGAGTATGCACTGGCAGATCGGAGGGGACACACCAAGCTGGAGAAGTTTTTGGATGAGGAGTTCCGGGAGGATGGTGTTGAACGCAGAGTTGAAGTCTACAAACAGGTTCCTCGGTTCCTGTGTTGTCTAGGTGCTCAAGGATTTGGGGCAGGCCGATATTGACTGCATCCTCCACAGACAGACCTGTTTTTCCGGTGACAAACTGAAGAGGGTACAGAAGAGGTCCAATGAATTTCTTTAGGTGGTTCATGACCACAGTTGTCAGAGCAAAAGGTCTATAGTCGTTCAATATTGATGTTGGCGGTTTATTCTGAACCGGGATGATGGTAGACTGTTTGAAGCAGGATGGGGCTTCACGCTGCTCCAGGGATCTGTTGAAGATCGGAGCTGGTCAGACCAGACTTTCAGGCAGGATGGGGACACTTTGTCAGGTTTTGCAGCTTTCTTGGTCTTCTGCTGCTTGAAGAGCCGTCTTACATCCAGTTCGTGGATCTGTCGGGCAGAGGGCGGAGATACGGTAGTTTCTGGTACTGGTGGGCAGACCGGGGAAATGGTGGTGTCCTTTTCAAATCGGCAAAAGTATGTATTTAACTCATCAGCCATACCATTGTTGTACACTGCTTGGGGGGAAGGTAAACGATAATTTGTTATTGCTTTCAGGCCATTCCACACCGATGCAGAGTCGTTAGCAGATAACTGTTTGTTAAATCTCTGCGCATAACTTTTCTTTGTGATGTTAATTTCATGAGTCAGTTGTTTGTAAAGTGCTCAAACTCAGATTTTTAACGCAGTATCTTTCATTTTCCTGATATAGATCAGCGGCAGTAGTGCAAGTGAGTCCAGAGCAGGAGCTATTAATGCTATTACACAGTGTCATGGAAAATTGAAGAGACAAAAAAAGGGTAGATTTAGGTTACGATTTTGGGAATTAACGAGAGAGAAGAAGCCGTTTAAGTGTCTACTTGATTTGGTGCGCATGAATCAGTAGCGCTTGCCTGATGGGAGTAGCTGGAAAAGGTGGGAGGCAGAGTGCAAGGGGTCCAGAGAGATCATCCGTGCCCTTGTTTTGTTACTTATTTTGAATCAACAGTGGGTAGGGCGGTGCCAATGTTTTTTTTCCGCTGCCCTATCTGTCCGTTG
Organism: Hippocampus bargibanti; assembly: GCF_051943395.1. Lineage (NCBI taxonomy): Eukaryota > Metazoa > Chordata > Actinopteri > Syngnathiformes > Syngnathidae > Hippocampus > Hippocampus bargibanti. The sequence continues at coordinate 2,335,534 of NC_142743.1, read as the reverse complement.
CAGTCGGATTTTGTACTCTTTTGTGGCAGATCTGAACTAAACCATAATGGAAGAGCAACGCATTGATTCAATGACTGCCGTGTAGAACTGTCTTCATGTGGCAGGCCATGCATCCTCAGCAGCTTCAGAAAGTACTTTCTCTGCTGGGCTTTTTCAGGATTGAGTTGGCGTTGACCTCCCAATAAATGTACAATGTACAACAGGGGTCGGGAACCTTTTTGACTACGAGAGCCATAAAAGTAAAGTATTTAGAAATGTTTTTCAGCGAGAGCCACACGCACGCGCGCACACACACACACGCGCACGCGCGACTACTTTTCAACAAAATATCAGAATGTATTATTTAAAATAACTTTGTGATAGTACTCACCGTTAACATGGATGGTTTTCCGTTCCTCGTGTTTGGTAAAAATCCAGGAAAACGATCGGAATGAAATTCAATTTGCCGGTCCAGAGGCGAAGTTACTGCTAGCTAGCCTGCACACGGCTCATAAGCTTCCACACTTGCTATCTGCAATCTACTTCTCGAAGAAGTATGTCGATGCTAACGTTAACACGGGGCTTGTTAAAATGTCACTGACATTCGACTGTTTCATCGATGGTATTGTTTCATTGCAAATTAGAATCAGAACATTTTCTCTCCTCTAATGCTCCGGTGCATTCGCGCTGAAGTGCACAAGTTGGGCTCATTTAAAGGGGCGTTTACCTATTTCAACATGACGGCCACTATCATCCAATCAACATGGCGCTTTCGGCCATTCTAGGTCAGTGTCATCCGATCAAAATTGCGCTTTCCGCCAACTGCAGCCCCAACGGGAAATGAACGACGAAAAAAACGACAATATGTATTATAATATGTAATATTTATCGGCGAGCCATATGCAATCATCAAAAGAGCCATATATGGCTCGCGAGCCATAGGTTCCCGACCCCTGATGTACAATATATGTGGCCTATCATTAAATGAACATATTCATCCTTATATATTCATACTTACAAGGTTGAATGTGCTGAGAAATATTGTGTGGTGTTAGTGAGACATATTTTTTATTTGGCTGGTGTTCTGTTTCTAAAGCTTTGTTGTTCAGCAATATTTGCAGCAATCACTTTGCTGCTGTGAAATGTAAATTTTCCCCACTGTGAAACTAATAAAGGCAAATCTATCCATATATCCATCCATCCAATATATTGTTGAGTGCACTGTCTGGCTGTTAAGGGAGTATAACACAAGTATTTCACTACATTGTTTGTTTGTGTCAAATGTTGAGTATAGTTTTGCTTTTTTGAATGTTGCTGTGCCGATGAACATTTTATGTTTGGGAGCCTTTTACTGAACATCCTCATCTTTATTAAGTTCATAGAGTTGCTTGTTATGTAGCCACAAGAGGACAGACACAAGCCAGTGTCTTCTTGTGCCGGTCCCAAGCCCGGATAAATACAGAGGGCTGTGTCAGGAAGAGCATCCGACGGAAAGGCTCGGCCATAAACAAACATGCTAATCAAAACTCTGAAGATGGAGGGACCCCTTGAAGGGAAAAGCCAAAAGGAAAGAAGAAGAAGTTTGTTTGTGTTATCAACAGCAGCTGCCAGTGCTTCTTCTTTCACAACGACTGTTGCAGTTTCTTTCCTGTATTAAATTGAATCGATGTTTCTGACTTAGCTTTTTTGAGTTTCATGTTTATTTCCTCCCAAGCGTAGTAAAGACGTGTTTTTGCAGATTTTGCTTTTGTTCTCGCTTTCACTGCAGCAGAGGATGTTGATGAGTTACTGGAGTGCACATATGAAGCATGTCTTTTTTAACATGTCTGCTTCATTTACTTTCTCCTCTGATTTTCGGTCCGTGGGACACTGATTTGTTCGCTGACTGATCGAAAGGGATGATGTGTGCCTGTCAGAGATGTGCCTCGAACAAGTTGAACAGACTTGGGAAGAGTTTTCTTTTCTGCTTCTTTGCAGTTATCGACATGAAGGCATATCATATCGACATAACATATCGTTATGAAGGCCCCCAGTTTCGCTTCTCCAACTAATATTCAACTTTCTGTCCTCCATGCCGAACTTTTATCCGGAAAATATGCAAATTACAAGTAACATATTAGACTGACATTGTCTCTCGTTTCCTTTATAATAGTATCGATATAACCGGGACTATCGATATATCCGATATCGATATAACGAGACTTTACTGTATTTCCACTTTATGGCTGACCCTGGATTCTACTCCTGAGTAGATCATTTTTAGACCAAAACACCTCCCTGTACAAACAACATGTACTACCTGTATTATCAATAATAAGCGCCTTCTACCTCTGTGCTCCATTGTTTAAAAGCTGGGAGATGAACCAAGCAGTCGACAAAATGAAAGTTTTAAACATCACTTCTCAGTTTGTCGACCATTTCCTACGATGTTAGTGTTATTTTGCTCTCGAGGAAGCAGTGGTTTCATTGTACTGTCTCAGCCCTATTTGAACAGTTATCTAAATCAGGGTTTTTTCTATCTTTTTCGGGCCAAGGCACATTTCTTTCATTGAAAAGCCCGGCGGCACACCACTATGCTACTAAATGTTTAAAAAAAAAGCGTATTTTAACAATTAAGTGTTATGTTGTTACTGTTATTAGCATTTTTTCAACAATGAAAAATAACAAGTTGAATAGGAATCAAAATCAACATCAATCCAATATGAGGTGCATTCATTTTTAAGGCAAATAAAATATGGTCAATTAGCTCAGTAACTTTCTCTGTGTGACAGTTTTTTTTTCCTCATTGTAGTTTGCTTTATCATTTTCCCATCTTGAGTCTTTGTATGATTCCAACATCATTCAAATATCTTTTTTGCTGAGCGTATTGCTCGAGGTTAATATTTTCAGATTCAATTTAGTATATATATGTTTCTGTCGGAAAATTCACTTCCAACTTTAGCTTTTCTTCATGTATTGCAGAGCAAATATTTCTCACTTGAAAAATAAAAAAGATCTCACCTAGTTTCACTGTTTGTTCTTCTATTTGCCGAGCCTCTGACAGCCATTCCACTTAAAAGCACCGCAGTTCATTCTTATTTTAGTTTGGGTAGTCGACATATCACATTCACTGCCCGGTCGTTTTGCAATCATAACGGATTGGCATGAGCGTCACAGATCGTTGCTGCACTGTAACTGTTATGGGGCAGAAAACATGCATAAGTACTGTTAATGCCGTAATTGGGATCATCATGTCACCCCCTGTGCGACTGCCACTGCAGTAGCTTCTAATCCTGTTTAAGTCCCTTTCCATCTTTTTATTGTGTTTATTTATTTGTCTGATTATTTTTTGTGTATTTGTGTTCCCGAAACCTATATCGAGGAGATGGCCATCTTCATTTCTGCTGTTCTGTTATTTTTTTACTTTTTCGCGACTACTGACCACTCGCACACAGGGATTCCATTGCTTATAGTCGAGACCAGCCAGTTGCAAGGCGAGCTAATAACGGACTAACGGCCGTCAAACCAGATATCCCCGACAAGTTGAAGAGGAGAAAACAGGGATGTTGGGGCGGCAAGGACCACAGCAGATGGAGGAGACAATACCGACATTTCCTCCCATCTGTCATTCTGGGGATTGTGAGATCTCTCCTGAACAAGATGGACGAGCTCGCGGCGCTAACGCAACATCAGATGGAGTACCGTGAAGCCAGTTTACTCCTCCTCACGGAAACATGGTTGTCGGCGATCACTCCGGACACACACTTTGAGTTGGAGGGCTTCCAACTCGTACGGGCGGACAGGAATGCAGGGAGCAGTAAGCAGACAGCATGGGAAATAGCTGTTTGTGAACGACAAATGGTGCAATCCTTGGGCTTGTTTTATGCAAATACTAAGGATGCTTATAAATCCTACCCCTTCCTTCCTCTTGGAAGAGCAGTCATGGGTCTATCGTGATCATTCGTCCCTGGCTCATCGCTTCGTTCGTATAGCGAATTACCCCAACAGCAGACCACAATATGGTGTTTCTCCAGCCTGTGTACAAACCCTTGGTGCACAGACAACCAGCTGTGACCCGCATGGTCAGAAGATGGTCCACAGAGTCTGAAGCGGCTCTGTGGGACTGCTTTGAGTCAACCAATGTGGGAGCTTTTCACTGAGGTTCATGGAGAGGACACTGATTCACTCACCGACCCATCATGGATTACGTAAACTTTTGTGAAACACTGTACCCACCAGGACCGTGCAGTGTTTCTCCAATAACAAACCATGGGTTACACCCGACATAAAGACACTCTTGAAGGAGAAGAAAAGGGCATTCGTGTCTGGAAAGGGAGAGGAGAGGAACGCCTTGCAGATCCAAGAGAGGAGAAATATCAGAGAGGGAAAATAGGCCAAAAGAATGAACATTGAGGAGTAATGTCACTGGCGTCTGGAAGGGCCTGGAAAACATCTCAGGCCACAAAAGCCCAGTGACATTGAATGAGAAAGACAAGGACTAGACAGATGAATGACTCTGCTTTTTCAACCGGTTTGATCAGACGTCTGTTGCACCTGCACCACCGTCCAACAACCTGTAGCTGCACCTGCACCCACTCTCACTGTGGACCTACCCCCGTCCCCTCTCACAGCGAGCTTTGAGAAACAAACAACTGTCCTCTCAACTGCCGCCACATCCAACCGCCACTCTGTCTCCTGGTTCCTGCCTGTTTGTCACAACCGCACAGGTGAGGAACCAACTGAGCAGTATGAAAGTGAGGAAGGCAGCAGCTATGGACAAAATCAGTTCAGACTCCTCAGGACCTGCTCCGACCAGCTCTACAGGGGACTAACCAAGGACTTAATGGACTGGTGCCAGCAGAATCACCTCCACTCCAGATCAACACCGGGAAAACCAAGGAGTTGGATGTGGATTTTTGCAGGAAACAATCGTCACCTGCAGAGTTGAACATCCAGGCTGCGGACATAGAGAGGGTGACCTCCTACAAGTACATGGGTATTATTCTCAACAATAAATTTGGCTGGACTACAAACATGGATGCTTTAATCAAAAAGGGACAGAGTCACCTCTTCCGACTCAGGAAACCGAGGTCTTTTAGAGTTCAGGGGTCACTCCTGAAGACTTTCTATATCTCTGTGGTTTCTTCAGCCATCCACTATGGCATTCTCTGCTGGTCAGGCAGCATCACCACCTGGGACAGAAAAAGACCGGAGCGCCTGGGCATTAGGGCCAGTTCTGTCATGAACTGCTCGCTGGACTCTCTGAAGGAGGTGGGCAACAGACGGCTGCTTGCTAAACTAAAAACTATGACTCCCAGACCCTCCTGCCCTCCCCGATGCACTGGGTAGCTGCTTCAGCCAGAGACTGTGACACCCGTGCTGCAAGGAGAGATACCGCCGCTTGTTTCTACCGACTGCTGTCAGGCTTCTTAATAAACACACGTGAAAAAAGACCTGGACTCATGCATTGTAAATAGCACAGCCACCTTATGTGGAGTCAATACAGTCAGATAGATAAAATGTATTTTATTTATTTTTTTGGGCTCGAACGGATGGGATCGTTGCGACGCAAACGCCGCGTCGGGCTCACGGTCGGCGCGGCCGCCTCTTTGAGACGCTTCGTTCTGCTTCGCGGCAAAGTGGCGGGTTGGGCGAGTTGGCATTGCAGAAGTCCCCTGGGACGGGCCCCACGTCGGCGCGGGGTACGGCCGGGGAGAGGGCCACCGGTAGAACTTTTTTGCTTCGGTGTCCGCCTCAGGCCGAGCGTGTGTGTTAGGTGACCTCTTCTGGCTTCTCCGTCTCCGTTTTTCAACAGCTCGCATGCGTGGGAAGCCGTGCATATTTGGGCCAGCAGAAAGCGTGTGCGCCGACACAGTAATTAAAATTGTTAATACGAAATATAAAATGATTAAAATGACACTAAAACTTATACGATTTATAAATGAACTGTCGACATGTTGGTATGTAATGGTATTCAATAGAATTGTTAATGGGTTTATCTTGATCGTTCGTCCCTGGCTCATTGCTTCTACGGGTCTTGATGGCAGAGGATGGTTAAATCAGCAGGAAGCCAGGTGTTGGACAGAAAGTTAGTTTAATCTTGAAGACAGCTGAGTCATCGCGGTGTCGGCTGAGGAGGAAGCATGAAAAGAGAGAGAGAGAGAGAGAGAGAGAGAGAGAGAGAGAGAGAGAGAGAGAGAGAGAGAGAGAGAGCTCATTGAGAGAGAGAGAGAACGGACTGCAGCCCACACAGGAAATGAACAGCGAAAAAGAATACTATTTAGTTTTATCTGCGAGCCAGATGCAATAATCAAAAGAGCCATAAATGGCCTGCGAGCCAAAGTTTCCCGACCCCTCCGTCTATGGTAATGAAAAGTATGTAATGCTGATAGGACGTTACAGTAGTTACTTCTCGAATGACCAATCAGGCTTCATCACTCACCGTTAGCCTGAGGTAGTTGTGCAGCAACGTCATTCATCAGCAATCACAGTGGTATAAGGTTGTATCAAGTGTGCTCATCTAACAGAGATAATTAAATACAGTCAGAGAGTTGAAAAGCATGGTGGTTGATGGAATAGGGCAATGTATGTGTATGTGTGTGTGTGTGTCTGTGTGTGTGTTGGGGTGTGTGAACTCCTCGGTGTGTGTTTGTGTGTGTGTGTGTGCATGCGTGTGTACGTACGTGTGTTTGTGTGTGTGCTGACATGCGTTCCTATTGTAGCTAGTGTGATTGTCACAAACACACACAGACACACACACAAGCACATGCACACGGATGCTCGCACACGCACACACACGCACGCGCACACACACACGCATGCTGTTTTTCCTTGAAGTGTTGGAAAGCAAGTGATGATGCGGCTAACCTCAGCATATGACTCATTTTGCATCTTTTCTTTTCATAGCCTGCTTGAATCCAAACCCACAAATTATCACATTGGCTTGCCTTTCTTTCGCAGCCGTTTCTCTTGTCAAACAGACTCTACGAAACGAGATTATGGCAGACTAACACAGATTATTTAGTTGTGTGTGTGTGTGTGTGTGTGTGTGTGTGTGTGTGTGTGTGTGTGTGTGTGCGTGTGTGTGCGCGTGTGTGGTCGCGTTTGTGCCTGTGCATGTGTGTGTGTGTGTGTGCGTGCGTCAGTGTGTGTGTATATGTGTGTGTGTTTGCCTGTGTGCGTGTGTTTGTGTGTGTGTGCGTGTGCGTGCGTGCGTGTGTGTGTGTATGTGTGTGTGTGTGCATGTGCGTCTGTATGTGTGTGTGTGTGTCTGTGTATATGTGTGTGCGTGTGCGTGTGTGTGCGTGCGTGCGTGTGTGTGTGTGTGTGTGCGTGTGCGTGTGCGTGTGTGTGTGTGTGTGTGTGTGTGTGTGTGTGTGTCCATATTGCAACCCATTTGCCTCATCTTGCCCCTTCTGGTATTATCTCTTTCACATTACATATTCAAGTATTTTTAATCCATTTACACATGTTCACCCTCGACATATAGCTCAGTGTGGGATTTGCCCCACTATGTTCGTGGATTCTCCACTGCAGTCAAACTGCTTTCGACCAAAATTTACATTTTGAAAATACCCCCGTGTGAAAGAAATCTTCACCCATTCGTGGCATTCCTTCTTTTCTGCTTCCCCCTACAACAAAAAGTCCCCGTTGGGTAATTTGAAATCCTTTTTCTCTACCCCTTCGTTACAATGACGTTTAATACAACAAAACAAGCCTTCTGCAAAAGTCTAATCTAGATGTGCCCATTACTTTGATCGCAAGCGACCGATAGGTTGCGTCTGGGTCCCAAGTCGCTCGCAAAGTGTGTGTGTGTGTGTGTGTGGTGTGTGTGCGTGTGTGTGTGTGTGTGTGTGCGTGTGCGTGCGTGCGTGTGTTTGTGTGTGTGTGTTTGTGTTGGAGAGTTAGAATGAATTATACCACCATCAACTCAAAAAAGAGAAAGGTCCCCTCCTTGTCTTGTGGATACTTGCCTCTTTGCTTTTTATTTCTATCAATCGGCTTGTTTAAGCAGCCTCAGATTCTCCTCTCTGTCTTTCTCTCATGTACGGAGCCCCTAAGGGGACATCGAAGAAAAAAAAAAAAACTTTGCGAGATCTCGCAAAACTTTGCGTTCCCTCGCAAAACTTTGCGTTCCCTCGCAAAAGTTTGCGTTCCCTCGCAAAAGTTTGCGTTCCCTCGCAAAACTTTGCGTTCCCTCGCAATACTTTGCGTTCCCTCGCAATACTTTGCATTCTCTCGCAAAGATTGCGAGATCTCGCAATCTTTTTTAAAAAAATGTGCGTTCCTGTACTTCCGGGTCAGCTTGGCTCAGGTAGACGGTCGCGCGCGCTGCTTATTGAGAGAAGGCAACAACTCGGCGCATCATGGAGGAAGACTTGGAACACTTCTTGCAGTCAAGAAACGTCCCTCACGTGGACATTGCACGTATGAAAAGCGACAAGGTGGGCATACAGCTACAAAGTCTGATGTAATAAGCAAAACAAGAGAAACATGGACATTTTTTTTCGAAGTAGTATTGGTAGTAGGTCAATAAAGTGAAAGTGAAGCTAACATTTCTATCTACTCTACCTGTACTGTTAATTCTATTTTAATAATGAGGTTATTAACACAATTTAAAATCGATATTACAGTTAGTAATTGGGCTGCCGCTACCTAATATACTATTCTCGTGTAATACTGAATACAAATAATGATGACTGTAGTGTCCCATCACTCATGTGAATATGTTAAATGTATTAAAAGTTATTGATAATTAAATAAACATGTCAAGTATTTATTCTCACAATTTATCTTTGCAGGTTGACATGGCAGTAATTGCTATGATGACCGAAGAGCAAATGGGCAAATATATCACTTCTTATGGTGATCGAATAGCTGTCCTTTGCTTTTGTCATCAGAAAATGTCCAGTGGTGATAATGAACTGCTCCTCCAAAAATTAAGAGGCAAAATAAGATCAAGGAAAAAAGGTGTAATGGCTGAGACTTCGGGAGTACTCCAAAACCATGTTGATGGGATGGCAAGACATAACAATGTTTCTGCAGAAAAGACTCAAAGGAAGATTTATGGCAACGATTACCATCAAGTGAGGACAAGCAAAGGTGGAGGAACAAGGTATGCCATCCTGGAAAAAAACAGCAACTGTCGCTCAAATTTTGGAGCTGGGAAAAGGGCTATTTTTCCCAGATAGAAGCTAAACCAAAGGACCTGTTGAAGACTTTACTTTTGAGGTCTGTGATTTCAAAAGAAACCACATTGCTTTAGATGAAACAATTGGCAGACTCTATGAAAAAAACAAATTGAAACTGTTAAGATTTTACATTGGCACAAAAGAAAATACTCCAACATCTCATTTGGATGAATGCAGTGAAGCTCATTCATCTGTCACCAACATGGTGGGAGAAAGTGCGCAATTGATTGATTGACTCTCTTATGTCTACACACACATGCACACACATCAGTTTAGGAGCATTTCATTATTTGTACTTTGAGATGTAAAACATCTGTCATGGTCAACCTTGCGTAGGGCAGTCTACAGTTGTATTTTCCTTTTGTGTCTACAATTGATTTCATGGTTATTATTCATTCATTCAATTTTCCATATCACTTATTCTCCTAATGGTTTCGGATATGGTGCCACTTTCAGTTTGACCTAAAGGTTTGAAGTTGATATGTCATGTAATGTTGCAAATATTTGCACTGTTCAAACAAAAGCAATTCTTTTTGTACTTGATATTGTATTCCATTTATATGTTTGTGATTGGTGTTCATACCAATTTGTCAATGTTAATAAAATTTGTTCCAAATAATTCATGTTTTTTTTAAACACAAGACACCACCTGCTGACGAAATTGAAGAGTGACAATTATGTTATCATTTACAGGCAAGTGATTGTGTACTGGGGTGCAGGAATACTATTCAGATCCACATTGGTTAAGTATTTGTGGTTAAAATCAGCAACCAAGACAGTATATTTATTGACACCCAGAATGATTTGACAAATGAACATTTCATATTGATCAAATATGCTTTCCTTATACAGTAACAAAAACAGCAGACAAAAAAATATTTAAATTGTGATTGCTATATATTATTCGTCCTCAAATGTATCCCAATAATCCATTTAAAGTGAAGTGATAAAAGAAATGATGAACAAAGGGTTGAAGAAATGGCAATGGTCGTCGGATTCAGCCTTCATTAAATGTTACTTCGAACCAGTTGAGCCATAAAATGGTTTCACCCAAACACACACCAAAAAATATATGGTTATTGCTTTGAGTAATTCATGTTTAAATTTTAATGTAATATAATTCCAGTATGACTGGTATACGGAAACAAAAATGCTTTCACCAAAGGTTAATGTCTCTGACCCCTGAAAACATCATGCTTCTAATTTAGAATTGCAGTAAGGGCCTCTCTGAGGTGCAAGTACAAGTTCACAGCCTGATACGGCTCTTTTGGTGGCATCAGACCAGACTGGGCCATTAAGGAAGCACACAATACAAATACATCCGGATCACAAGGCATAGTTAAACGGAAGACACACTGGCTTTTGCATAGTTGAACTTGTTCATTGTCAACTGTGGAGAGGAAGTCCCTTGTGCCATAAAGTTCAGTAAAGAATACATCACGTTGGGCCGACCACTGGGGACATTTATGTTCTTTGAGGGCCTGATGACATGGCTGTTCCAAACACGGGCAGTATCATCCAACTCATCCTGTTGAGAATAATATCAGAATCAGAATCATCTTTTTTTGCCAAGTATGTAGTACACACAAGGAAATTGTCTCCTGTAGCTGCACTAGTCTCATCAAAAAATGGAGGCACTATACAGTTCTATTGGGGTTACTTTTTAGAGAGTTAATTGCTTGAGGGAAGAAGTTGTTTAAATGCCTGCTGGATTTGGTGTGATATACAGACAGATTTAGGAAGAGTTGCACAGTCATAGCAGCTCTTATGAGCAAGAAATTATAGAATTAGACTGCTTTTCTCTCCCTGCTCCCTCCTTTCTACCTTAAACTCGTCACTCATGTTTACTACTCTGCCCATCCTCACTTTTCCTTCATCTTTTCCTTGATCATTTCACCTTCACCCTATATCCCCACACAGACCACTATCTTCTTTCCACTATCCGATTATTTACCTTCTTTTGTGTCCCATCAACACCCTCTCAAATACAAAAATACATATTTCATAAATGGAGCTACAGAATATATGAACTCACCTGAATAAGTCCCATGCAACAAAATTGCAGGATGCTTTTGTCCAGAAATCCACCATCAAAGAAGCCATTGTCTCTGAGGTCTTTGAAGAGTGATAACCAGAATTCCATGCATTGGCTGCGAAGAAACCCCCACCAATATTAAATTCTTTGATTGGCGGTGCTGGCTCCATCCAAGTAACTGTCAAGGGTGCTGCCTGGCGGTATGGGCACCAGGAAACGCTGGAAGCCTTTAACATGACCATTTTCAGTCCCCAAATCAGCTCGAACGATTCGAGGACAACCTCCCAAACGGTGCACAACTTCAATGTAGTAACCTCCAATTAACTTCGGGTCACTACTTGTTGTGTAGGCATTGAGCCACATTATTTTCCTTGAAAAGCCATCAATAGCCCCATTGATGCAAATTCCAAACAGTTTCAGTTTGTCATGAATCCATATGCCAAATAAAAATCGGCCCTTTCGAGAAGTAGTTTCGTCGTCTCAGACGTCTTGCTTGCATTAGACACTCCTCTCGGATCCAACTCTTTCAGGACCAGACGAACATCCTCTTCCCTGACAAGAAGCCCATGTTCTCTGCACTTACTGTACATCCACCTGTAACCGTGTAGTTGTCCGGAATTCTGCAACTGGTTGTGAATAAAGTCAACCAAGACGCCCAAGTCATCGAACGTTTTTCGGCGAAATAGTCCACTTTTGTTCACCACTCGCTTCAAATGTCTTTCACTTATTAGTAAGCCGTGTTTAATCTCAAGAACGGATTTTATATCTTTGTATTTCAAGCCAATTTTAAAGTAAAACTGGATTAAAGGAACGAAAGGGTGAAAAGGCTCCATGTTTGTTGTTTTCGGTTACACTGACGATGAACCGGAAGTACATGTACGCGTATTTTTTAAAAAAAGATTGCGAGATCTCGCATTCTTTGCAAGATCTCGCAAAGAATGCGAGATCTCGCAAAGAATGCGAGATCTCGCAAAAGTATTGCGAGGGAACGCAAAGTATTGCGAGGGAACGCAAAGTTTTGCGAGGGAACGCAAAGTTTTGCGAGATCTCGCAAAGTTTTTTTTTTTTTTCTTCGATGTCCCCTTAGGGGCTCCGTACTCATGTGGTTGTTTCCATATCTTTTTTTTCTCCACACTCCTCTTTCATTTTCACTTCTGCATTGCTTTCTGTCCGTAAGAAGGTGTACTTGTGTGATAGAGGTCTCTCTCTCTCTCTCTCTCTCTCTCTCTCTCTCTCTCTCTCTCTCTCTCTCTCTCTCTCTCTCTCTCTCTCTCTCTCTCTCTCTCTCTCTCTCTGTGTGTCTCTCTCTTTCTTTCGTTCTGTCTCTCTCTCTCTCTGTCTCTCTCACACTTTCTCTCGCTCTCACACACCAACCCCAAATGCAGTACTACAACAGTATATACAAATTCCACACACACACACACACACACACACACACACACACACACACACACACACACACACACACACACACACATTGGTAGGGTCAAACATGGGATGTTTTACTGGCAGGAATGGCTCAACATTAAACACCGCCGTGAAAAGCTTCCCTCTCTCCATCGATCATGCACACACCCTGTGAAGGTCTATATTATTATGTGAGTTAGTAGGGGGCTACCAGCAAATATAATGGTGGAAGAAAAACCTCACCACTGGAAGGATTGTAGTGGAAATAAAAAAAAAGATGTCCAAACCATTCTACCAACTGCTCTCACACAGAGAGCACTGAATGTAAAATAAGTACATTCAATGATAGGACTTTTTTGCTCCACTCGGCATTTCATGTGGGAAAATGTCCCTTCTACTTTTTGAAATAAAATGTGTCTTGAAGTTGAGCAGTGAAGTAAAAACACGGTTTTTTGTTAGTTTTTTTGGGGAATAGGATGGACACATACCATTTTGCTAATAATTCTTATATTGTGTCAAAACATTGTCGGAGAAAACCGGACTTCCGCCGCTACCTATATTTTACGTCATGTTTGAAAGCATAAAAAGATGTTACATGTGCACAATCATCCATTATCTATAGCCTGTGAGGGTCACTGGGTGCTGAAGCCGATCACAGCTGACTTGAGGTGAGTGGCTGGACGTACCTCACCAGTTATAGACAAACAATAATACTGACACACATTCATGAACAGTCTTGATGCTTTAATACATTTAACTTGAGGGGTTTAGGAATGTGGTAACAAATTGGGCTAACCCTGAGAAAACACACAAGCAAGGAGAGAACATTCAAACGTCAGACACAAAGGCCAGAGACACACAAAGCTCAGAGCCGAGAGTCAAACTTATGAGTGTTAATTGTGAGGCAGATGAGCTGCCTACATAAACCTAGCCTACCTAACTACCTCCCTACCTAGCTACCTACCTACCCACCTACCTCCTTACCAACCTACCTGCGTATCTTTCATTATTATTGTTATTATTATTAATATTACCGTAAAACGGCCATGTTCTCGAGTGGTTAGCACACCGGCTTCACAGTGCAGAGGTCGTGAGTTCAAGATCCGGTCCAGCCTCCCTGTGTGGAGTTTTCATGTTCTCCCCGGGCCCGCGTGGGTTTTCTCCAGGTTCTCCGGTTTCCATCCGCATTCCAAAGACATGCATGGCAGGCTGATGGAACACTCCAAATTGTCCGTGGGTGTGAGTGTGAGAACGGATGGTCGTTTGTCGATGTGTGCCCTGCGATTTGCTGGCAACCAATTCTGGGTTTCTGAGTGCCCGAAGACGGCTGGGATCGGCTCCAGCGGCCCAGCGACCCAAATAAAGAATACGCAGTACAGAAAATGGATGGATGGATGGATTACTGTAAAAGATTATTCTTGTAATAACACCTGTAGAGGTGTGGACTGGAAAAACATGTGATATTGACCACGTTGTGACATTGTGCATCGTATTCAGCCTTGTTTTGGCTCTACACCAGCAAAATGTCTTGCTGCTAATTTAATGGCAGATGGCCTCACAAATGATCTGTGAACTCACTTACTCAACGGATTGTGAAAAGTAGTTCACGCTTCATAGCAGTTAGTTTGTTATTGGTCAATCACAATTCAGAGAAAAGAAAACAAAGCAAAGCAGTGAGTTTAAAATCTAAAATTAAGCGAGATGCCACATGATGAAATATAATTAGCACTCGATGGAAAGGTTTCTTCAGCCGTCATCTGTACTTCTTTGAAGGTGTCGGACGTTTCTCTTCTTATCCAAGAAACTTCGTCAGCAAACTAAATTTTACATCCAACGATAGCGACATAAATGGAACTGTATAGTGCCACTTAGCAGTTTTTTTTGACGACGGTACTAGTGCAGCGTGTTCTACCGGAAACAAATTCCTTGTGTGTTCTACATACTTGGCAATAAAGATGATTCTGATTCTGATAAATGGTTGCAATATGGAGCGAGAGAACACACGTAAAACTGAATGATTCGAATTCAGTGGCTAATGGGAGTGATTTCAGAGCTGTTGCTTTAAAGCAAAGCAATTTGTTAAAGTAGACACTAGTAAGAAATATTGTGCGAAATCTATTCTTTGTCTTTACTGTGAAAAAAGGGGGCCAATCGGGCCCCTTTTTAAATTTCCCAGATGCACCCTTACAAGGGCCACGGGCATGGTAGAACCTCTCCTCGCTGTCTTCAGGCAGTCGATGGGGGGACAACCTGAACATGTGACCAGCAGGACACACACAGATGGAGCACACAGATCCATGCCCGCGCTCACACCGAGCTACCATTTAAAGTCTTCCATTAAACTGCTACACATTTTTGGAATGGACCGGGAGAAAACCAACGCAGGGAAGCCAGGACACGCATTTCAAAGTTCGACCTCCGCACTGTGCAGCCGTCGCCCACCATGTCAGTTCAGTACATGTTCAGTTCAGTGTTTTTTTCCTTTAATATAACATGTGTGGATTATTAGATTGTTTCAAATTGTTATTTTTTATGTTTTTTTTTGTTTCATTGAGTCGCTCAGGCAGTCATTGTCAAATCCACCTCACGCACAGCCTCAAACCCCAAATATAGTGTGTTTATTCATAAAAAAATAAATAAAAGAAAACAATGGGGTTGGAACATTTATTGATTTGAAACATTAAACTCCATGTTTTCCACCTCATGTGAAATCAATTCGTCGATACCAATTTGACAGAGCCAAAACGCGTGCAGACCAGATAGTCCTATGACAGTAGTTCCCTCATTCGGTTTACACAGCTGCTTCCGAAGCTTTAACTACATATCCACGCACGACCAAAGGCTCACACTTAAATCCGAGGTGCCTGTGCCACCAGGACAGACTTGTTCGGTACATGTACTGTATATGCACGTAATGCATACGTACAAAGTTGTTGATATCACTCACCACCTAAAAATGCAAACGACAGTAGAAACTAACAAACGACACTTATGGGCGCAGTACGAGTATTTGTGAGTGAGTGAGTGAGTGAGTGAGTGAGTGAGTGAGTGAGTGAGTGACGGAGATATAATGTAAAAAAAGAGGAAGAGAAGCCAGAGGAGATAGAGGACTTCAGTCACTTCTTGCCTCGAAATGCAAAAAGCAGATTCCTGCGCAGTTTTTCAACAGCCAATCAGTGTGCTCCTCCTGCCCCCGTCGCTCCATGTGGGCCCGCCTCCTGCCAGTTGGACCAGCAAGGGGCTCCACAATTTACCAAGGCAACAAGGGAGCGAGCGAGACAGCGCAGCAGCAAGGCGCACGCGCACACTACGGTACTGTTGGAAACCGGCGAGAAGACACTCACACACACTTTTCACACAAACACGCGTATACGCGAGCGCGCACACGTCCACGCACGCCTACAAACATATGCACGCACACGCGCGCACTCACTCACACACGTGCACTCACACACACTCATCCTCCCCTCGAACGGTTGCGGCAGCGCCGTGTCAAGAAAGAGGAGGAGTACTTCGTTTTTTAATAAAAAAAGAAGAGCAAGCAGGGAAAAGACTACATCGATTGCAAAAACACAACCAGGTTTCTCAAGTGATTTTTCAATCACAATCTCCGACAAGAAGAGAAGAAACCTGAGGAGACCGAAAGACGAAGAAACAAGGAGAAACGTGAACAAGAATCCACGCAGCATTTTCGTCTATTTCTTTCTTCAAAGAAAAGACAACCAGAAAAGAGACCGCGGTGTATGTTTTTCCTCTTCCCGTAAGCGGGACGATTCGTGGTCATGTGTTCCTGAACGGATCGTATTTGTTTTGTGGAACACGAACCCTTGAAACCAGCCGAAAACTGGAGTATTTACACAGGCAAGGTAAAGCAGATTTCTTCGTTCTGTGGTGAGCGTGTTTGACTACTTGCTGGAGGAGGTCTCTCTTGCAAATTGCCTCTTATTGTGTAAATTCACTGAATTTAAACTCGCCGATCAAGCGAAACAATTTGGGGAGTTACAGTGTGTATGCCTGAGTGCCCTTGAAAACAGTAGCAGTCTTGCCTCCCATGCATTCATTTGGTCATCAAAAAAGAGGGTGTGAAAAATATATACCACCCCGACCCCCAGAAAAGCTCTGTGTATTAAAGCTTTTTAAATTTAATCTATTTCACCACCATATCTCATTTCTTATTTTTTTAATTCTTTTATTCTCTCGACATCCATGCTTTCTGAGTCACTTTCACTCATTTAGCAATTTTTGTGGCTGTGCTAGTGTATTTAGAAACCTGGAGGAGGCCGGCCGAGCAACAAGTTAGTGACTTGACTGACAAATTAGTCCAAAAAAAAAAAAAAAAAAACAAGACGCGCTAGTTTCCCTCATTGTCAAATCGCCTCACACTGTCAATTTATATTGACCGAAATTCTAATTTACTCAACGTCAAACAAAGAAGTGCTTAGTGATGAATCTGAGCGTTGTTTTATTCACTTGTGCGCGTTGACAATTAAGTATGCGCGATGTCAAATTACATTTTGGATGCACCACGTCAGTGCAAGACGCCAATTCACATTTGATTCTTGCTCCTCTGTGCTTCAGGGTTTATAATGTAGATATCGTTTTAAATTGTTAAAATAATATCGAAATGCATGACAATCCCCAACCCAGAATTCTCTTTATCGATAGATATAATTCCATGTCGTGTTCAAGACCACAGGGCAATATTGTCACAATAGCAAAATTCTGATATCCATAGGACAACAACATAGAAATACAACAGTACTGAAATAATACCGCATCAGAAATGCAAAACACCCATAAAAGAAGTGGAATGAAAAATGACAAAACATCTTAAAATGTGTATTACATGTTTAAAAAATAGTTTTAAATATTTGAAACATCTTGTATTATTATATATTTGAAGCCAAAGTAGTTTGATAACAAGCCTTGTAGAGAGGGTTTGCCATGTCTTTGGGCTTTCCCTGGCCATCGGCCATGTAGGCAAAATAATTCCATATGACGTTTTGTGTGTCTTGTTTCTTCACAAGGAGTGGAGGGTCTGTTGGAGCTGGAAAATTTGCAGCCATCTTTCTCATTCCTCTCACTCACACAAGCCTCCCACTTGAGGATGTACCCACTTGTCAGCCAACTGTCGGCATAATGTGAAGCAGCCTTTCAGATGCACAGTAGGAGAGCTGGTACTTTTTTAATGCTCATACAGGCTGACCCAAAAAGAACTGTAAACCATGAACATTTCAATTGTGGCTTTGATTAAAAAGCTATTTATTTCAAATTGCAACCACACATTATTCAGTTTATGGAAGACCATTCTCCAGAGTTTCAGTTATTTTTGTCAGTTTTGAGTCTATTTATGGCACTTTTACACACTCCTCTTTTGGGACGGTGACCCAAAAAGATGCGTCCTACTGAGTCCCTCACTGCAGCAATGTTTTCTCTCGAAAGAGGAGTGTGTAAAAGTGATTGACAACAATGTCAGACGAGTACAGGTTTACTTGCAACGACAGGGTGGACATTTGGAACACATTTTGGGAAAGCCATAAATGTACTGAAAATTGACAGAAATAACTGAAACACTGATGAATAGTCTTCCATAAACTGAATAATGTGTGGTTGTAATTTGAAATAAATAGCTGTTTAATCAAAGCCACAATTGAAACTTTCTTCGGTACACATCTTTTTGGGTCACCCTGTACTTAAAAAAATAAAATACAAATCTGGCACAGAAAACACTTTTGAGACCAAGAAGTGAGCCCACACTTACTGCAGTGTTAGCGTTCACTTCATTGGAGTGACATTAACTACACACTCTGCTAGCTATTACAGAGTGCTTCTGTTTTATTTGTCTTGTCCTATTCATTGTAATGAAAAAACAAATCATTGGCGATAACCCATAATCCAGACTAAATCCAGGCATGAACTAAAAATGGAAATGACTTCACTTTTTTACACACATGCCTTTCCATCACCATGGTAGCTATCCCAAAAATATTTAAGTGAATAAAGGACGGGGGTGGGTGCGGAGCTACAATAGATCTGCCTTCGGTGCTTCATTTTGTGCTTTCTATTTTGAAAGGCGCACTGATGTATGTGGTGAGGTGAGGGCAGGGGTGGACTGTGCACTGCTGGAGCCAGAGAGGGATGAAGGGGGGGGAGAGAGAGAGAGAGAGAGAGAGAGAGAGAGAGAGAGAGAGAGAGAGAGAGAGAGAAAACGACTGGCTTTTCTGTTTGCTTAATGACTTCCAGACACAGATTTGCATTCCACCACCGTTTGTGGGTTAATGTGAGGTTCTCCCTCTCCACCGTCCAACACTTACCTTTTCAATGATAAACATACATTTTGAGAGGCTCCCCAAAAACGTGTCCATGGATAACAAAGTCAAGGTAGGAAGTAGGTGATGGATTAAATGAATTAAACTGTCACTGTGAGAGGAAACATGCTTTTAAGAAAAAGACCCGAAGACGAATCTTATCGAGAGGGAGGCAGCGATGGCGCTTGAGACATCAACATGTGCCACTGATTAAGATTCCAAGGGGCCTTTTCAGAAATATAAGATGTTATGAGAAAAAGAAATACGGATTAAATTATATATATATATAGTTGAGATCAAATTTAAGACCAAATATTTCCATTTGAATTGGAAGCATTTTTTTAAAAATAACTCTTGTTGCTAAATCCAAAGTAGCGGACACATGCTTTGTGTACTTTTAGTGTGAGGAAATTAATAATAAAAAAAACACCTTTTTTCCCCAAAATTAAATTTTGTCTTTGCATAGGATAAGCACAACGATCAACACAATCACGGTGCCAACAAAACCATCTTGTGGATGTGACTAATTTGTTTTATTTAAATAAACGGCAAACGTCATTCATGTTGATTTGTATTTTGCCTTTTTGTTTCTTTTTTTTTTTGGGTTTGTCTGGAATGTTGTTGTGGATTCCAATATACAGACCAACCACTAGGACAGACAATAGAGGCAGTCAAGCGCGGAAGATGGCTGCGTTCCTCTGCCAGATAGGATTATAAAGAATAAAAGAGCAATAAGAACTTTTAAAAAGTAGCGACTTGCTACATCTCGAGTAGAACAACACTTTAATGTCATTGGAGCCAGATGATGACACCCAGTCGCTTGCACATGCTAAATGGTTTTGGGCCGTCCATAATTATCACATCGTCGTCACAGTGCGATGGAAGAAGCAATATAAAAGGCAGGAATTACGTCTATTTAAACTTGAGATGTTTTGATAGCTCCAGATTTTTTCGTTACTTCTCTTGGAATAAAATAGGAACAGTGAATATCAACCATTAAAAAGGCTTATATTCTTACTGTGACCAATATATATTTTTTGGCTTACTGTGCTCGGTCAATAACACATTATTACTACAAATATAATTTACTGTATCTACTACTGTATTTACTGAACTAATTTTTATGATCTGTGCATGTGTACATTGCGGTATTTTGTAAAAAAAAAAAAGGAGCAAGTTTTATTGCATTTGCATGGCTGTATGCTATGATCGAGTGTGGATTTTAGTTCTTTGATCCACTGTCAACAAATTGAAACGAAGATTTGACTGTTGCCAGGTAGGCGCCACTGCTGTTTTGTCTAATTTACCGCTATTTCAATTGTCTCCAAGGCTCATTGTTAGCCGGTATTGTGAACTTTCGTATTTTTAAGTGAATCCGTCGCGATAACAGTGACGGTGTTTCAAATGACTGTTTTTTTTCCCCCTTTCGCAGATTACAGTCGATGTATTTGCAGATTAAGGGGACAGGTTGTGTGAAAGATGGACTGTTGGGGCAGACAATGTGACCAGCCAACAGCTATATGACCTGCTGTATCCCAGCATTGCTGCATGCACGCTCACATGCACATGTGCTGTTTCACGAGGCGTGCACACGTTCACAAGTCATCAGGCGTTCAGCTGCAGGAGCACACTGATTCATCAATGCATGAAACCCAGCACCACCGTACATGCACTTTCGTTAAGAGCCTTACCCCAGTTTGTAATTTTTTTTACTTAGTATGGGATGGACATTTCTGGAAATAAATCTGCAAGATTTACAGTAACTTCACGGCAATTGTATGCATTTTTCATTCCTGCATTTTTTTCTTATCACTTATTCACAGGCTTTGTCTTGACCCAGCCCCCAACACACACACACACACACACACACACACACACACACACACACACACACACACACACACACACACACACGCACACACGCACACACGCACAGTTTACAGACACTTAATCTCATACTTTCACAGGCCTTGTTGCTAGGAGATGATTGTTTTTATGTGGAGACCCTAACGGATAAATGTGCAGTGTATTAATGTGTGCTTGTGTCTGTATTTTAAACCTTGAAACAGATATAAAAGGTACAAAGGTTGAGGCTTGTGCCTAAATATGATTTTTGCTTATTGAATGAGTTCAAATGCTCATACAGTTTAAATATTCTTTGGTATTCAAGCATGTGCAGACGAGGATTTTCACAAATTCATCAAAACGCATCATGGCATAAATACTGTCCCCATTCATGATAGTTTTTATTTTTATTCTTCATTTGTTGAAAAAAAAAAATTTATTATGGTTGTGGGTATTTTGGAGTGCGTGTGTATGTGTGTGTGTGTGTATGTGTGTGTGTGTGTGTGTGTGTGTGTGTGTGTGTGTGTGTGTGTGTGTGTGTGCGCGTGCGTGTTTATGTGCATGCTCTGATTCTTACTCTGTATAGGTACACTGGCGTACAGTACATCACAACAGCTCTCTTCTCTAATGTACTGGTTAATATGCACAGAGTACAGTGTGTTCACTGGAAATTGCAGCGCGATGCTGTCATCACTCATTCAAAAGGCAGAAGCACTAGACATTTCAAAATGTGGTCAAAACATTACTTTTGTATTGCGCAAAGAGGACAATATGTTACCACTCACCACCCATTCATCTTGTATGGATTGTATGTTGGATTGTCAATGGGCTTTTTACAGGTGTTCAGGCCTCAAATATTTTGCTGTTGGTGCTTAACTGTACATACTGTAGAAGAAATTAGGTAACCGTTCCCAACAATGTTTTTTTTTCAAATTGGACGCAGGTCAGCTCATTAGAAATACCAATGGTGGCATCACACCTTCCTTATGGAACGATGGAAGACATTTTGGCAGTCTCACACTGCGCAGTCTCAAAAGATGCTGTCTTTTGAAAATGCCGTTTCATGATTGGGTCCTTTGCAATGTGTTTTACTAAATAATGTCCATTCTCAAAAATTAAAATGTGTATAAATCGTAATAATTCCAACTGCAGCAATGTAATTTGTTAATCAGTCCTTCTGTTGTAAAGCATTAGCGGAAAGATTGTTCGATTGTCCAATTATCTAAGTATTTTATAATCCTGATAATAACAAGTGATACGCCGGAAAAGCTTTGCGGAAACCATCCTAATGGAAGTAAATTATTGATGAATCAATCCATCCATCCATCTATCCCCGAACTTCGATTATGGGGGTGCTGTGATCATTTCAAACTGTATTGGAAATTGTCCCCATTTGAATGTATTTTCTTCTAAAAATATTACCTTCTGACAGACCCATACCCAGGGCCTTCCATTTTATTCCTCCCCAGGAAAACATATTTTAAAAAATCACAACATTCACAATAATTGTTTACTGAGGTGGGACTTCAGATTCTGAGAACTTGACACAGGAGAGAAAAAAAGGAAGGAAAGAGGCTGAGAGATGAGATGTTTGCTGACAGAGTGTATCTTATCAGACACCAAGTCCAGATGGTCTGCACATACACCTACTCTGCTTTCTCGCCCTCACTTTTGATCATCTTTCATTCGGCAAAGTACTCTCTTCCATATTCTTGCACACTTTTCCATCCTCGAGCTAGGCCCACTCTGCTTGCACATTTTTAGCATGAACTCCACAATATAAATTGTCCACCACCTCGGACCATGTTGCAATAAAAGTTATATCCAAAGAGCTCATCTTCCTGGAACGCCGTAAACAGAACGCTGAGAGCTGAATTTCATCACAAGAGCAGCGTTGATAGCCATTGCGAGACATCACCAGAAAATGGGCTGCTGAAGCAGAGAGGCTCCTGGAGCAGCAGGCGGGATCATAATGAGGGAAAAACATACTAGGAATCAATGTTGTCTCCCTTCCTTGAATTATTTTAATTAATGTCAGCGCGTGCTGCCCTCTTACACCAGAAATTTAAGAGAACTTTTCACATACATAATCCAACTACAGTAAAGTCTCGTTATATCGATATTCAAGGGAGTCTGAAAAAATATCGATATAACCGGGACTATCGATATATCCGACCCTGTTTGCATGTAATTTTCTCCGTGCGTGCATAGAAATAGTATCGATATAACCGGGACTATCGATATATCCCATATCGATATAACGAGACTTTACTGTACATGTAAAAATAAGATTGGTTAAATAAACAAAATAACAGAAATTTCTGGACCGATATATTTCTACAAGTATGTCAATTGATTACTTGATGATGACCCTGTTATAAATTACAATATATTATAACAAGTCACCTTTTGGAACATTGGTGCGAAACAGAGTAACCTTTACAATACAACACAGGCAGTTTTGTACAGCAGTGGTCCCCAACTCCCGGTCCGTGGGTCATTGGGTACTGGACAGCATATGGAAAATAAATAAACAACTTACATTACATCCGTTTTATTCATTTTGGAATATGATGAAAATGTTTCTTCAGCCGTCATCTGTACTCCTTTGAAGGTGTCGGATGTTTCGCTTCTTATCCAAGAAACTTTGTCAGCAAACTAAAGTCTTACTGGTAGTTTAGCCCCTATATATATATATATCCCTACTGTCCAGACATGGCGGTGCCGGACTCTGCTATGATAGGTCCCTGCTCTCAGGTTCGGGGGAGAAGAGGACTACTCCCTGCAGCTGCTCCACTGATAGTTAATATTGTTCTGACTGATTGCCCCACCTCGACCGGTATCACCTCATCTCTATCTATCTATCTATCTATCTATCTATCTATCTATCTATCTATCTATCTATCTATCTATCTATCTATCTATCTATCTATCTATCTATCTATCTATCTATCTATCTATCTATCTATCTATCTATCTATCTATCTATCTATCTATCTATCTATCTATCTATCTATCTATCTATCTATCTATCTATCTATCTATCTATCTATCTATCTATCCAGACAGACAGACAGACAGACAGACAGACAGACAGACAGACAGACAGACAGACAGACAGATAGATCAGTCTGCGGCCTCCCTCTGTGGAGTTTCTGGCCCGGTGCATTTTCACCTTCTCCTCCGGTTTCCTTCCACATTCCAAAACATGCATGGCAGACTGATTGAACACTAAATTAGTGCTTCTCAAATAGTGGGGCTCATCACCACAGTGGGGCGCAAGGCTCCGTCAAACGCGGCATGTTTGACCTCTGGGAACATGGATGAAAAAGTTTCTTCAGCCGTCATCTGTACTTCTTTGAAAGTGTTGGACGTTTCGCTTCTTATCCAAGAAGACTTTAGTCAGCAAACTAAAGTCTTCTTGGATACCTTCTTGGATAAGAAGCGAAACGTCCGACACCTTCAAAGAAGTACAGATGACGGCTGAAGAAACCTTTTCATCGATGGACCACTCCTGTACGACTGAGAGCTTACACAGACGTCTCTGGGAACATGCTTTTTTTATTGTGAGGTTTTTTTTTAAATTACAGTAAAGTCTCGTTATATCGATATCGGATATATCGATAGTCCCGGTTATATCGATACTATTTCTATGCACGCACGGAGAAAATTACATGCAAACAGGGTCGGATATATCGATAGTACCGGTTATATCGATATTTTTTCGGACTCCCTTGAATATCGATATAACGAGACTTTACTGTATTATTATTTTTTTTTACTGCGTTCGGGGCAGGGGAGCAGAGTATGAACAGGGAGCTTTCAAAGTCGAAGTCAAAGTCAGCTTTATTGTCAAATATGCTAATATGTACTCCGTGTTTTGTTTTCACTGAACATTCACACTTTGCACACATTAGTGATGGTAAAATGAGGCATCATGAAGCAATGAGGCTTTGCTTTTGCACCACTGCATTGTGAGGCCTCATTTGCTCTATTGCGCCATCATGTGGAAAACAAATGTCATGACAGAGAGTCTGATTAAAATACTAC
Source organism: Hippocampus bargibanti (assembly GCF_051943395.1). Taxonomy (NCBI): domain Eukaryota; kingdom Metazoa; phylum Chordata; class Actinopteri; order Syngnathiformes; family Syngnathidae; genus Hippocampus; species Hippocampus bargibanti. The sequence goes on along the minus strand of NC_142743.1, from coordinate 2,310,740 downwards.
CATGGATTAGATTGGGTCAAAATGTACGGAAGAGGATTAGGGCAAGTGAAGAAAAAAATATAATGGTGGTATGATTCTCACATGTATCTCAGAATTCTGACTTGAAAGTGAGAATCTTCACTTTCAAGTCAGAATTTTGAGATTAAGGTCAGGATTCTGAGAATAAAGTCAGACTTCTGAGATAAAACTGTTTTTTTTTTCTGTGCAAGCCCTAACCCTCTTGCGTAAAAATGGTAGGGAGTTGTGATGTGAATGAATGTGTGTGTGTGTTAATTGAAAAAAAGAATTGCTTTCCTTTAGATATTGACACACAAACAAGGAACAAGACACATCTTTCATTTTTGTTGAGGCAAAGGTGTTCTGTCGGTACCCAAGTTCTTTGGAACAAAGTTAAACTTCACCTTTTGAAATACAGTAAGTATTCTCTCATAAGGAATTGCGTGTGCGGAACCACCATTTTCCTTATAACAGAATTTCATTCTGTGAGAATTTATGATAGAATCAGAATCAGAAAACCTTTATTCGTCCCACAATGGGGAAATGTGCAGTCCAGAGCAGCAATTTGAACGGGGATGGGGTGCGGAAGGGGGGAGGGGGTGAAAGGCTAGAAAAACAAGATATTCTAAGCATAGTCAAATAAAAATGTCGGCAGACTGAGATGTATACTGTAAATGTGCAAAAGTGTTTCATAAAAAACTGTACATAGTGCAAGTATCAAGAAAGTGCGTGTGCTGTATGAA
>NC_142743.1:2085000-2095000 GCF_051943395.1 Hippocampus bargibanti | reverse complement strand
CGACGGCCGTGCCAGTGGCGCGACCAAGACTGAGCCGAGGCGGGTGGGCGTCAGTACACAGCGTCACCGCGTCAGGCCACAGTACAGAATCAGCTATCTTGAAAATCACAAATGACCTTCTTATGGCAGCCGATGCCGGTTGACGCTCCATCCTCGTCCTCCCTGACCACAGCAGCTTTTGACAGCATTTCTCACCCCATCCTACTTAATAGACTCTCCTCCATAGGTATCACCCACACACCCCTTCGCTGGTTCCATTCTTATCTCTGTGGCTGCTCTCAGTTTGTCCAAATCAAATACAGTAAAGTCTCGTTCTATCGATATTCAAGGGAGTCCGAAAAAATATCGATATAACCGGGACTATCGATATATCCGACCCTGTTTGCATGTAATTTTCTCCGTGCGTGCATAGAAATAGTATCGATATAACCGGGACTATCGATATATCCGATATCGATATAACGAGACTTTACTGTACTTCACTTTACAGGCCTGGGTGTCATCCTCGATAGCTCATTATCCTTCCACTCCCATATAAATACCATCACCCGATCCGGTTACTTTCACCGATGCAATGTCAATCGTCTCTGTCCGTCTTTCACCCCTTACTTCACTGCAATCCTTGTCTACAGTCTCATCACCTCCCGCATTGATTATTGCAATTCGCTTCTTCTTAGTGTCCCTCATAAATCTCTCCACAAACTACAACTGGTCCAAAATTCCACAGCCCGGATCACCACCAGAACCCCTTCCTTTCACCACATCACCATCGCCCACTGGTCCCGGTCAAACCGAGAATTGAGTTTAAAATACTTTTTATACATTTAAAGCCACCCATAACCTTGCCCTTCCATACTTATCTGACCTTCTTCAAATGTCTGTTCCCTCTCGTTCCCTCAGATCCTCATCCTCCCTATACCTCTGTGTGCACCCTGCCAGTCTTTCAGCCGCTCCGCCCCAAACCTCTGGAACTCTCTTCCTCCCGACATCTGTAATATCCATTCTTCCCATCTCAAAACCCACCTATTTAAAATCGCATTCTCTGTATAGTTTTATCTTTTGTTCTTATTTATGTGGTTTTATTTATGTCCCTAAGAGAGCCATAAAAGTAAAATATTTAGAAATGTTTTTCAGTGAGAGCCATATGCGGGCACACACACACACACACACACACACACACACACACACACACACACACACACACACACACACACACACACACACACACACACACACACACACACACACACACACACACACACACACACACACACACACACGCTCCAACAACCCCACAACCCTTGTGAGGCTAAGCATATTGGAAAATGGATGGATTGATGATGATGATAATTGGCCATTGTGAGGTTTTCCAAGAGATATTCCCAATCAGGCTAATTGTCTCGAAGTGTCTCAGGTGGTTTTCGAAAAAGGAAAAATGATTAAATATCATCTACTGCTGACACTCCCAAGTGATTACTTGGAATAAAGTCATGCAATGTTTAATGTCTTTAAGACAAGTCCAGGTTTCTTCTCAACACAATTTCTCACCGTAGGGATATTTTGTCTCCAAACGATCATCTGCTGACCGAGCCCAGGGTAACTGGTCATCATCACAACCGTTTGGCATTCCATTGTAGCCGATGCCAACAATCTTATTTTCCTGGTTCACTATGCAGGCCCCCACCTGCAAGCCGAAAACTCATTTCATTTGGTTTTACAACCAAGTAGACTTTGACAATCAAACAAAAATACATTGCAAAACACACAAAATGTCAGAATATCGCACACAACTTCAGCAAACCTCATTGATCTTGATCTTAGGGAAATCAAGGAAAACTAAGTGGATTGATGTTTTTCTTCGTTGTTTGTGATTCCGCTAGACCAGGGGTCGGGAACCCGCGGCTCCGGAGCCGCATGTCGCTCTTTCACCCCCCTGCTGCGGCTCCCTGCGGCTTTAGAAAATAATAATAATAATGAGTATTTAATTGAATGTATATTATTTTAGTTCGTTCGTTTTTAAAATGTAATTCTAAATTTGAAGAATATGGTGATTATAAATAATACAAAATAAAACGTATTCAATTTTTTTCTCGCTCATAATCTACGTCACAACCATCCACAGTGGACGGTCACAAATTGCGCACGATTTCTTGAATTTTTCGACCCCCAGGTAGGCCAACTATGGATAAATCTAAGAAAAGAAAAGTGTCTGAAGAAAACAGAACGTTTAATGAGACGTGGGCAGATTCGTTCGCCTTCACTGCTGACGAGACCGGTTTACCGGTATGCTGTGCTGTATGTCATGCATATTAGCATATTTGACAATAAAGCTGACTTTGACTTTGACTTAATATGTCATGAGAAGTTAGCAAACAACAAAGAGTCAAATGTCGCAAGACATTTCCAGAACAAACACACAGCCTTTGCTCAAAAATGTCCGGATGGAGATGAGAGAAAAAGAGCCGTTTCGGAACTGATGCGGAAAGCTGATCAGAGCAAAAATCATTTTATGAAGTGGATGATCATACAGCCCTGATGTGCAGAGGCTGTGCGCTGAGGTGCAGGAGCAGAAATCACATTAACCAGGTGATAAATATTGTATTTTGCAAATATTCTTTCTTTTCAAATAGACATTGAGTATTATATTTGAAAGTAATCTTCAACCCAACGTCTTTTTTTCAGAGTTTAAAATGTTTTTGTTGCGTGCAGAAATGTAATTTCGCTTCTCTGTAACAGTTCATTGATTCATAAATGCAACACACTATAGTTTGTTTATGCATATAAACAACGTACAACATTGTAAAAAACAAAGATGAAAAGATGCAGTGTTGTCTTTATTTTAAATGTCAAAAGGATTTTGTGGCTCCCAGTGTTTTCTTTTCTGTGGGAAATGGGTCCAAACGGCTCTTTGAGTCGTAAAGGTTGACGACCCCTGCACTAGACACATAATGCCATTGATATCAAGAGAAGAATCATGTGAATAGCATGTAGCCAGCAAATGTTGCCAGGGTTCTACCTGGATTGAATTGAGGCAGAGGAGGGACCATTCTGACCATGCGCCAAGACATACACATATACGACCGGCGCGACTTACGAACAACCATACTTACGACCACGACCGCCAGACCCAATTTTTTTTTAAATTATACGCCTGGCACGGCAACGCACTAGCAGCCCGGCAACGAGTACGGCAATTTTGGCCAGCCAGCCAGCATCGCACTCTCGCGCAGCAATCGACCACACAATGGCACCGGAAGGGGGAGTGTCCACCGACGGCCGTGCCAGTGGCGCGACCAAGACTGAGCCGAGGCGGGAGGGCGTCAGTACTCAGCGTCACCGCGTCAGGCCACAGTACAGAATCAGCTATCTTGAAAATCACAAATGACCTTCTTATGGCAGCCGATGCCGGTTGACGCTCCATCCTCGTCCTCCCTGACCACAGCAGCTTTTGACAGCATTTCTCACCCCATCCTACTTAATAGACTCTCCTCCATAGGTATCACCCACACACCCCTTCGCTGGTTCCATTCTTATCTCTGTGGCTGCTCTCAGTTTGTCCAAATCAAATACAGTAAAGTCTCGTTATATCGATATTCAAGGGAGTCCGAAAAAATATCGATATAACCGGGACTATCGATATATCCGACCCTGTTTGCATGTAATTTTCTCCGTGCGTGCATAGAAATAGTATCGATATAACCGGGACTATCGATATATCCGATATCGATATAACCAGACTTTACTGTACTTCACTTTACAGGCCTGGGTGTCATCCTCGATAGCTCATTATCCTTCCACTACCATATAAATACCATCACCCGATCCGGTTACTTTCACCGATGCAATGTCAATCGTCTCTGTCCGTCTTTCACCCCTTACTTCACTGCAATCCTTGTCTACAGTCTCATCACCTCCCGCATTGATTATTGCAATTTGCTTCTTCTTGGTGTCCCTCACAAATCTCTCCACAAACTACAACTGGTCCAAAATTCCACAGCCCGGATCACCACCAGAACCCCTTCCTTTCACCACATCACCCTCGCCCACTGGTCCCGGTCAAACCGAGAATTGAGTTTAAAATACTTTTTATACATTTAAAGCCACCCATAACCTTGCCCTTCCATACTTATCTGACCTTCTTCAAATGTCTGTTCCCTCTCGTTCCCTCAGATCCTCATCCTCCCTATACCTCTGTGTGCACCCTGCCAGTCTTTCAGCCGCTCCGCCCCAAACCTCTGGAACTCTCTTCCTCCCGACATCTGTAATATCCATTCTTCCCATCTCAAAACCCACCTATTTAAAATCGCATTCTCTGTATAGTTTTATCTTTTGTTCTTATTTATGTGGTTTTATTTATGTCCCTAAGAGAGCCATAAAAGTAAAATATTTAGAAATGTTTTTCAGTGAGAGCCATATGCGGGCACACACACACACACACACACACACACACACACACACACACACACACACACACACACACACACACACACACACACACACACACACCACACACACCACACACACACACCACACACACACACACGCTCCAACAACCCCACAACCCTTGTGAGGCTAAGCATATTGGAAAATGGATGGATTGATGATGATGATAATTGGCCATTGTGAGGTTTCCCAAGAGATATTCCCAATCAGGCTAATTGTCTCGAACAGTGTCTCAGGTGGTTTTCGAAAAAGGAAAAATGATTAAATATCATCTACTGCTGACACTCCCAAGTGATTACTTGGAATAAAGTCATGCAATGTTTAATGTCTTTAAGACAAGTCCAGGTTTCTTCTCAACACAATTTCTCACCGTAGGGATATTTTGTCTCCAAACGATCATCTGCTGACCGAGCCCAGGGTAACTGGTCATCATCACAACCGTTTGGCATTCCATTGTAGCCGATGCCAACAATCTTATTTTCCTGGTTCACTATGCAGGCCCCCACCTGCAAGCCGAAAACGCATTTTATTTGGTTTTACAACAATGAAGTAGACTTTGACAATCAAACAAAAATACATTGCAAGACACACAAAATGTCAGAATATCGCACACAACTTCAGCAAACCTCATTGATCTTGATCTTAGGGAAATCAAGGAAAACTAAGTGGATTGATGTTTTTCTTCGTTGTTTGTGATTCCGCTAGACCAGGGGTCGGGAACCCGCGGCTCCGGAGCCGCATGTCGCTCTTTCACCCCCCTGCTGCGGCTCCCTGCGGCTTTAGAAAATAATAATAATAATGAGTATTTAATTGAATGTATATTATTTTAGTTCGTTCGTTTTTAAAATGTAATTCTAAATTTGAAGAATATGGTGATTATAAATAATACAAAATAAAACGTATTCAATTTTTTTCTCGCTCATAATCTACGTCACAACCATCCACAGTGGACGGTCACAAATTGCGCACGATTTCTTGAATTTTTCGACCCCCAGGTAGGCCAACTATGGATAAATCTAAGAAAAGAAAAGTGTCTGAAGAAAACAGAACGTTTAATGAGACGTGGGCAGATTCGTTCGCCTTCACTGCTGACGAGACCGGTTTACCGGTATGCTGTGCTGTATGTCATGCATATTAGCATATTTGACAATAAAGCTGACTTTGACTTTGACTTAATATGTCATGAGAAGTTAGCAAACAACAAAGAGTCAAATGTCGCAAGACATTTCCAGAACAAACACACAGCCTTTGCTCAAAAATGTCCGGATGGAGATGAGAGAAAAAGAGCCGTTTCGGAACTGATGCGGAAAGCTGATCAGAGCAAAAATCATTTTATGAAGTGGAGGATCATACAGCCCTGATGTGCAGAGGCTGTGCGCTGAGGTGCAGGAGCAGAAATCACATTAACCAGGTGATAAATATTGTATTTGCTATTGTGCAAATATTCTTTTTTTTCAAATAGACATTGAGTATTATATTTGAAAGTAATCTTCAACCCAACGTCTTTTTTTCAGAATTTAAAATGTTTTTGTTGCGTGCAGAAATGTAATTTCGCTTCTCTGTAACAGTTCATTGATTCATAAATGCAACACACTATAGTTTGTTTATGCATATAAACAACGTACAACATTGTAAAAAACAATGATGAAAAGATGCAGTGTTGTCTTCATTTTAAATGTCAAAAGGATTTTGTGGCTCCCAGTGTTTTCTTTTCTGTGGGAAATGGGTCCAAATGGCTCTTTGAGTCGTAAAGGTTGCCGACCCCTGCACTAGACACATAATGCCATTGATATCATAGAGAAGAATCATGTGAATAGCACGTAGCCTGCAAATGTTGCCAGGGTTCTACCTGGATTGAATTGAGGCAGAGGAGGGACCATTCTGACCATGCGCCAAGACATACACATACTATTCTCTAACCAACTTTGTCAAGACTTTAAGTTCAGGGGTCAAAGGAGAATATAACCATAATCATTTTATTAATTGATTATACTGTAGTTGTCATCGACAAAGGACGGGCTCATAGCACGAGTGGTGAAGTCACTTTGAGACTATCTGAAAATTTCAAAGCAGGCTAAGATACGCACTATGATACGTGCCCACATATGGTGCAACGGTATGCTGCAGTGCATGACGCAAAATATACAAACATTGTTTTAGTTTTTGTAACTTTAGCAGTTGAGTGATTTTCAATACTATCATCGTCAATACACAAGTGGTTGTTCATCTATATGTGACCGTCGATAAACTGGCAACCGGTTCAGGGTGTACCCCCACCAACTGCCCGATGATGACGATAATGGCTGGGATAAGCCCCATGACCCCTCACAACCCTTGTGAGGATTAAGCGGAACAGAAAATCCATCCATCCATTTTCCAGACCACTTCATCCTCATTAGGGTCGTGCGGGGTGCTGGAGCCTATCCCAGCCGACTTCGGGCACTAGTTGGGGGACACCCTGAATTGGTTGCCAGCCAATCGCAAGGCACACAGAGACAAACAACCATCCGCGCTCACACCTAGGGAAAATTTAGAGTGTTCAATCAGCCTTCCATGCATGTTTTTGCAATGTGGGGGGGAAACCGGAGGACTCGGAGAAGACGCACACGGGCCATGGAAGAACTTGCAATCTCCACACAGGGAGGCCGGACTAGGTTTTGAACTCAAGACCTCTGCACTGTGAAGTCAGTGTGCTAACCACTCGACTACCGGGCCGAAATTGAATGAATGAAAAAAATAAAGCATATAACGGTCCTCCAAGGGAAATCAGAAATACAAATTGGCCGGTGACAAAAAAATGAGTTTCACCCCGCTGCTCTCAATTCAAACCTTCTGCTCTTTGATTTCTGCAACAAACGATGCTCCAGTGGCATTTTGTTTTAATCAAATCGATACCGGGGTTGGGCATTGTATCAATGTTCTTTGAAACATAATTTACATTACGATGCTACGGGGTTACTGTCTGTGTGTGCGTGTGCGTCAGCGTGAGTCAGTGCGTGCGAGCGAGACTTTCGGAGAGCCAGCGAAGGAATGTCTTCACAAGCACGCAAAGAAATGCAGAATTGTTATTTTGAGCGCTCGTTACGATTAATGGAAATTGTTGTTAAATTGGGACACGCAATACACACTTGTGAGCTCGGGTCTTTGCTCCTCTGAGCTGACAAAAACGCCACGGCCATGAAGTACTCGGGCCATTCCAAGCAGTCTTCCCTCTTCTTGGTTGTGCAGCTGCGGAGATAAAAAAAAAACGATGAATGAACCAGAAATGACTGCATAGTATGTGGGCAAATGATCGCGGTTAGTGTGTTCTTGATTCGTAAATTGCCTCAGCAAGTTGTTGCCCCTTGTCGGCAGAAGCGCATCTTACCTATTGTAAATGTCATCTTTCTGCAGCGAGAAGCCTTCCATAATCGTCCAGCCTGGAAATAAAAAACTTTCTCCCACACGACCTGGCAACAACCGGAAAACAATTCCCGCGTTCAGTACTGTCTCTCTTAGTTTAATATTCTCCTGAGTTTGTTTGACAGGTCCAACAAATTAAAGGAACACGATCCACATAGGTGTGTCATAGGTTTACCTTTCAAAACAAAAAAACATTTCTAATACTCTAAAAATTGGCGAATGCATGGGAACTTCTCACCCAATATGTAATTCCGCTAATAAGCAACGCCTGTCAGTCACAGTTGGGGGATATAATAAAAGGGTGGTCCAGCATGTGCGCACGCACAGCCAGAGAAAGAGACAGAGCCAGAGATGCTTTTTGTGGGCGTGAGTTTGAAAATGAGAACAAAAAGAAAAAGTATTGACTTTTTTCTCAGTTTTAAAGGGATATTTGTCGTTTACCTATACGTCTGTGTAAGCTCTCAGTCGTACAGGAATGGTCCATCGATGAAAAGGTTTCTTCAGCCGTCATCTGTACTTCTTTGAAGGTGTCGGACGTTTCGCTTCTTATCTAAGAAAATTCGTCAGAAAACTAAAGTCTTACTGGTAGTTTAGGCTCTATATATATATCCCTACTGTCCAGACATGGCGGTGCCGGACTCTCATATGATAGGTCCCTCCTCTCAGGTTGGGGGGAGCAGAGGACTACTCCTTGCAGCTCCACTTATTGCTCCTATTGTTCTAACGACTGGCCTGATTGCCCCACTTCCACCGGTGTCACCTCATCAGTATTACTAATCCTAAGTTGCCTCAGCAGGCTGTTGTATGAACGATCCAAATTGAACCTCACCCCACCAAACCGGTTTAATGAAGGATTTAGTTGTTTTATGAAAATCACTTCTTTTACTCCACTTTCAAACCGTCTATGTTCTTTTGCTAAGAATTTAACCTCATTGTCATCAAATGAGTGGTTGCTAGCTTTTAGGTGCATCCCTGCGATGTTGATAGTCTTTTTTTGAGAATTTGTTTAGTCTCCCCAATGACATACATATACGTGTGTCTCACACACACACACATATACATATAAATACACACACATATATACATATATATATATATATATATATATATATATATATATATATATATATATACACACACACACATTCATACATACATACACACACATATATATATACACACACACATACATATATATATATATATATATATATATATATATATATATATATATATATATATATATATATATATATATATATATATATATATATATATATATATATATATATATATATATATATATCAGGACATGAAGGTAGCTGGTGTGCGCGAAGAGGATGTACAAAACCGGGTTGGATGGAGGACACGGATTCGCGGTGGCGACCCCTGAGGGCAAAAGCCGAAAGGAAAAGAAGACGAAGATGACACAAACAAATGACAAAACAAACCATAACAATTGGGAAAAAAAATGCTTTATGAAAAGTAATAAAATGCACAAAAACACACCTGGGTACAAACTTGTGCCTCTGAACTTAGACTATCGATAGCAAGAACTCCCAGTTTTGTCTCAAATTATTTGGTTTTGTGCTTCAAAAAAAAAAAGTCTGCTTCCATGATGACCAAAGACCAGACACAAAAAGCTGGATTTGATGTACTTCTGTGAATAACGTAAAGTGAGTTGAGTTGAATTGAAGAAGCAAGTCATTTCACCAGTAAATTGGACGTTGTGGGTGAGTCTGCACCCTTCATGAGTGTTGAGGTACTCTTCAACCTATACATTTTAAAATAAAGAGACACAAAAAATATGAAAGATTTGTGCCGTGAACATTGATTCACAAACTACCCTGTCTGAACAATCAGGTTGGTTGATGGTACACAATTTCTTTGATGCGCTAACATCCATAGTTTGCAAAGAGTCGAAGAACAGTGTCAACGTTTTTGCTCTGCGAGCGACTCAATTCACAATTAGAAATGTCTCCTTTTCTATTGTTATCCTTGGAACGTGTTACATTTCTGGCAGTTTCCACTGAGTTCTTGCTGGCAGGGCCTGGGCACGTGCCACTAAACTTTGTCCGTGGCGTTTGCCCCTGACAAGGCGTCAACTCGCTTCTGAAGCTTTACATTCATTTTATTGGGAAACGTTGCTTTGGCT